>NC_086355.1:4130400-4165400 GCF_036324505.1 Eleginops maclovinus
GGAATGGAACAAACAAAGAAACTATTACATTTTGCAGAAGTAAAAAAACCACAACTATTTTAACAATTTCTACACATCTTAATCCCTGATTGATCACCTTTTGGTACTTTTATTTGTTTTTTGGGGAGGTTTTTATAGGTTTGTTTGTCCGTAATGCCCTCAGTTTCAATGTATTCAATGAACACTGGTGTGATGTGCCTTTTCTGATATATTTGACCAAAAAAAGTATCAATAAAGTTGAAAAAACCCAAATAAAAACAACCTCTACAGGCTATATGTAAAAGCCAATAACCAGGAAAAACGTGTGTGTGTGTGTGTGTGTGTGTGTGTGTGTGTGTGTGTGTGTGTGTGTGTGTGTGTGTGTGTGTGTGTGGAAGTCATACTGATCCACTGTCACTTTTTTGGGGATTTGTTTTGGGTCATCACACAGACGGTCAGGTATCTGGTGGTCTGTCTCTGTGTAATACATCCAGGTTGTTAATCCCTCCCCCCCCACACACACTCTCTCTCTCTCTGTGGGATTGGGACTTAACTTGCAGTGGTCATTATGCTGAGTGCTCAGTGTGTGTGTGTGTGTGTGTGTTTGTGTTGACCCCAGCTGTTATTGACCAAAGCTTTTCATGTGGAGTCACACTGACCTGACCCAGAAAACGGTCCGCTGGACACGTGCCACACACACACACACACACACACACACACACACACACACACACACACACACACACACACACACACACACACACACACACACACACACACACACACACACACACACACACATCTATAGCATCATTTTTTGTCTTGTGTGTGTGAACCAGGCTCACCTTTTTAACCTGCGCCTCCTTGATCTTCTCCAGAGCGACCCGGATGTTATCTGCCTTCAGCTTGGCAGCCTGCTCCTCCTGCACACACACACACACACACACACACACACACACACACACACACATTGATGACACCGGTAAAACAGTATTGACACATTCCTGCATGCTGCATTAAAGACACACAACATGCACGACCTACCTGATTCCTCCAACAGGCATTCATTATTATGTTTCAGTTAATTTCCCTCAAAACAACCAACGCTCCTGTGTCTGCTGAGAAACAAAATCTACAAAATATTACAAATAAATCCCATATTTCATCAAAAGGAAAAGGAAACAGTCTCATAATATTCCAAGTTTTTCCACATTAGTCCTGCTTCCTCAGGCTTCTTCTTACAGATGGATGTTTATCGTGTAATGAATGAATGAAGAGTTAAAGTAAACCGATGTAAAAGCAGATTATTCCACAAAAACAGCGTCCCAAAGTTAGTCCCAACTCTGAGGAAACATCACACATGTTCTCCTCCTTCTCCTCTTCATCATCATCTTCATGCCGGTATTATTGTGCTTGCAGGGGAGCGGGATTGGATTATTCCTCGGACGCTACATGTTGGTATTGTCTCTCGGAAGGATAATCCGATCTTTGCAAACACACACACTGACACTTAAGTGGTGGTAAGGTCAGCTGTGAGAGAGTGAAAAATTAAGTCCCGTGTGTTTTCCTCTGACAAAATCACAGCTTCAGTTTGATCCTGCTCAAACACCCGACGTCAGCTGTGAGGAAAACAAACAGCAGAAGGATGCATGAAGGAAGTGTAAGTGAGTCTTAAATCCAGCTGAGCAGGCGCCAACACAACATCCCCAAGCAAAAACAAGAGTAGAAAAAGCAACACAAGCGTAAAAAATGAGGAAAATTAGGAAGAAATGCCGCCCGGCTGACTCTCTGTTTGAGTTATCCTCGGTCAGACTGACTCCCTGATCAGACAGGAACGCCTGGTTAGCGCTGCAGCTCGGACTGGCTGCTAAATCAAAGTGAAAGATGCTACCTTCTCCTGACACATCCTGCCTGTCCGAGCGACGCAGGGAATGACAGGAGGAGAGAGGTGGAGATGGACGCTGGTGGGGGAGGGGATGGTTGTTTTTTTTTTGCTGTGCCAACTTACATGCCGAGGCACTGATCTCTTTATCTCAGGCTCTCATGCCCCTTCCTCTCAGTGTCCCTCGCTCTGGATGCAACACACACACACACACACACACACACACACACACACACACACACACACACACACACACACACACACACACACACACACACACACACACACACACACACACACACACACACACACACACACACACACACAGCTCTTTGTTTTGCCCTCATCGCACTCCCTAATTCCCTCGTTGTCTCTCTACCCAAACACTCCATCTCTGAAGGCAATTTTAGGGGATTTTTCCAGTCACTTAGCACGTCTGAAAGTCTGTGCATGCCCTAACGGAGAAGCTCCACTTTAGCCAGTCAGATTACACACACACACACACACACACACACACACACACACAATCCCTATTGTGAATGAGCGAAAGGGCAGAATGAAATGAAGATGATGGGGGACGACGGAGAGGAGATTAGTAGACAATCTCCTTATCGGCACCCACTAAAACCCCCAGATGTACACACACACACACACACACATACACACACACACACACACACACACACCCACATTCTGGAGGCAGCAGCCATCCTGCAGTTTAAGCTCATAAACAGCTCCATAATGACTAGCCTATGTTTTGTTGGTCGGGTTTAACGCCTGAGGATTTACAATAAAGGCAGTTCCTTTCAAATGTCCAGAAATAAAAAAGGGAAAAATCAGGAATAAGAATTATTTGAATCACTCCTTAGGTAGAAAATTCTAAGAAATATAAAAAATATTCAGTTTTGGTTAGCATTAGAGTTGCATGCATTGTGTGTGTGCAGAAAATAAATAATAATATACTAAATTCTGTGTGAAAATACATATAAATGCGTACAGAATGGTACAAAATGTGAGCAATATCAGCTAGCATTTCCTCTTTCAAAATATAAACTGTATGCTTTTATTGTGGTAGAGGCTTCTGGGATTTATAACGGCAGACGTTTCAAAGACAGGAAAAATAAAGCATACTTTCTTCTGTTAAAGCAGGATACAGTGCAAGACTAATACAGTATATTTAGTCACAAACTCTACAAATAAATCCAGTATTTCCATTTAGAATTAGAAGCTAGTAAAGTACTCCTGATGCACACAAAAATATATAAACATATGAGAATAAAAGTAGAATAAAGGAATCAATTTGACAAATCTTACATCCTCTGTTTGGTCCCTTAAACATTTAAACTAAGGCGTCATTTTGGAAATAAAACCACATTATTTTTTAGTGTCAGCCTGTACCGTGAGTAAAAATAAGAGGTAGCAAAGGATCTGTTTAACTCCTGTCATATTGAATTATTCGGTTTTGCATCAATTAGCATTTTAATGATAACGGACACACTGTCGACTGTAATCATCATCACGGTCATCAGAGAGACTCCACCTCATCATCATCATCATCATTACTGACATGCACCCGAAGATACAACTTAGATTTATATATTTATAATAACGGATCGTTTATAATAAGTAAAGGTATTTAAATTCAAAATCAAATTCAGATTCTTTTGAAGAAATCTTGATTTTGACTTCTGAATTATTTTAAAAATGAAACCATTGGTATTTTATTTTTAGGTCTTTATCTTATCCTGTCTTCATCAGTAAAGTCCTTTCTTTAAATGTCTTTAACTTATTCGCCATGATGATAGCTTGTAGTATTGAAAGTCTGTCTTGATTTTAGTCCAGAGTGAAATGTTTTGATGGTTGCTGGGCAGATTACAATAAATGTCTACAATTTTCAAAACTTCCAATCTGAAATTCAGAAGCTTAACAAATCAATCACACACACACACATATTTACCACGAGTGTGTTCTCTTACTAACTTTTAACCTTTTGTACTTAACCACTTTCAATATTTAGTCACAATTTTAGCAACTCAAATGAAGTGGAGATATATTTTTAATCGATCGATTGTCATGACATGAAGAAGAAGAAGAATGGGAGGATGAAACCCTCTTTATTGTCACATACATGCACACAGCAGAGCACACACAGGGAAATTGGTCCTCTGCATTTAACCCATCCTAGTACTAGGAGCAGTGGGCAGCTACTGTGCAGCGCCCGGGGAGCAATGGGGAGGGGGGATTGGAGGTGTCCGGTGCCTTGCTCAAGGGCACCACAGCAAGGCCTAGGAGGTGAACTGGGACCTCTCCAAGTAGCAGTCCACTTTCCATATTTTTAAGTCTGTTCGGGGACTTGAACCGGCGACCCTACGATTCCCAATCCAAACCCCTAAAGACTGAGCCACTGCTGGTCAACTAACATATCCGTGCAAAGCATCCTGGGAAATCACACCTTCTTATTATCCAAAACCTTATATTATAAGATGTGCTTCTCAAAATGATATTCAATTCTGTAAGCTGCTTCTTTAATGCTAGACAAAGCCTCTCTGTGTGCTGTTTTAAAATAATAGCGTTAGCATTAGTTAAGCTAGGATACATTCAAACCAATCAATATAATATTAAAGATCATCTCTATATTTTGGCGTAAAACACTACGTTTCGTTGGCATATCTTAATTCATCCCAATGCAACCATCTTTTATTTTAAACACTATGAGTTTAATTATTAATGTGGGTGTAATGTAAATGGTAGCAAATGAATAATTGATTCATTGGTTTAAGGGTTTGTCTTTCACTTTAAAAAAAAATCCCTCTTTCTTTTCAGAAACAATTAAGAACTCATTTATATTTCATAATCCATTCATTCATTTATCTAATATCTGTTATTACTGGCATTGTTTTGCACTTTGACATAAAAAGCCATTATTCTCTGAGACCTTAACATGTTTTCTTAATGCGCCTCCCACCACCGACGTCAGGGTTTATCTTTCCCTCTCTCCACTGTCGTCATCTTGCAGGATAAACGTTTTCATTGCATCTCATAGAATTCAGTTGACCTACATTATAAAATTAGATTCAGCCGAGGAAACATCCAGCTGCCTTTGAAGTCATGAGGAACGTGTCCCTCCTGAGCCTCCGTAGCTTTAAACCAGAGGGTCTTATAGAGAAGCAGCAGAAGTGGGCCATCGGTGTGTGTGTGTGTGTGTGTGTGGGTGTGTGTGTGGGCTGCAATTATTGCTGAGGCAGTGTAACAGTGACACAGAAAGCACATGCTTCACACAAACTAGTTCATGCTAGCAGCCTTACTGTACATGTTTTAGTACAGTATTAAAAATGTATCTGCACACATCTGTTCTCTGAAAGCCAAGTGCACGAGTGGAATAATTACACCCTCAGCCTAATCACCACTGCAGGAATTAGACTGGTTTGTAATCTGGCTGGATTCTCGGGGCCTTTTTTTTCTAATCTGGGACGATAATTTATAAAGAAATCACGTTTCTTTAGAGCATTTAATTCCAAGCCTCAGTTAAGGCTCGATTAGGAAACGCTGTTGGATAATGAGAGTGGTTTTCTTAGCTTCCTGTACAGCAGTTAAGTCTGGATTTAAAGCTAACATCAGCTGCTCTGACACAAACAGATTTTATTCGTATACCAATCTGATGACATTTACCTAATCAAGACCCGTAGGCCTACAATGATGTCTGATATTTCTAAAAAATAGGTTAAATATAGTGGAGGGGAAGTCACATTTGATAATGTCTGTTAGGTAATATTTAATAATGAGGTATAATTATATAATCTGACTCTCTAAGGTTTAGGTAGGTATTTATTTTTGTGTGTCTACAGGCTGATAAAATGCGGCGGACTTGGAGCGGATTTATTCATCTGTTTGCTGCCGTCATAAAGACATCTAAAGCCAAAAAACACTTAACAAGACAGCCCCTTGCCTGCCTGCCAGCCTGTGTGTGTGTGTGTGTGTGTGTGTGTGTGTGTGTGTGTGTGTGTGTGTGTGTGTGTGTGTGTGTGTGTGTGTGTGTGTGTGTGTGTGTGTGCTTGTGTGCGTGCGTATACATAATGCTACGGGGAATCACTGCTCTCTCTCTCTGCACCACAGGAGATTATCCTGCAGATCTGGCACCTGCCTCTAACATCCAATCAAAGGGCCTCATCTGCTCAACCATCCAATCAAATCATGACATTGCTGATCCAATCACAATAAAGCCTTCTTATGAACTCTACATCTAATGCCCACACACACACACACACACACACACACACACACACACACACACACACACACACAGACACACACACAGACACACACACATAAATGAACTTTGCCGACAGCCATTAAGAAGCACTCCAGCTTTAGCTTAAGAGCAGCAGAGACTCTGATGAACATCACAGCCACATTTAATCAAGTTCATATATCCAGGAACGTCCATGTGCAATATGCAGAGGCGGAAGAGGTTCTCAGACCCTTACCTTAAGTAAAAGTGGAAATACTATGGTCCTAAAATACCCCATAACAAGGGAAAGTCCTGACTATATACATTAGTAGAGGTACAGTAGTATTACCAGTTTGATGTCCATTTTCAAAAGTAAAAAATACTTAAAATGCAGAAAGGCACGAAATGGCAAGAAAATGTCAATTTGGTGCCAATTTTTGTCGTAAAGTATTGGGTTAAGTAATTGTACAGTACTGTACATATCATATAGACGTATCATCTCTATGTTAGGAGAAGGTTTAAATAAATCTAGAGGGCAAGAGTCTACCTATCCCTAGTTCCTTTTTCTTTTGAATTTTCCTTTATATCATTTCTTTTGTGTGCCTCCCTGTGAAGGTGACTATTCAATAAAATAGTTGATCACAAAGTAGGAGTAAAGTTATGTCAAAATAGCGCTTCGAAACATTGACTAAGTGTTACAATTCACCACCGACATCAGTTAGCGTGGGAGCAACAATGCTGAACTAAAATGAAACATGAGGTATATACTGACTGAACTAGATAAAGGTCAGGCTATTAAAACCTTTATACTGAAACAAAGGACATAAATAAACTCATTTGATGATCGATTAATATTTAGTCATTGTTGAATTACCATGACCTCGTTTTATTCTCTGAACGAAGAGTTTCTGTTGTTTTCTTTGTCTAAGCTCAAAGTAAACTGTTTGTTTTTTGTTGGTTCAACCAAGCAAGTCATCTAAAGCACTTGTGGGGCATTTTGGCATGACTCAATTCAACCTCCTCAAAATTCAACCACATGCTTCTACAACCAGAGCTCAGGAACGGCTGATCCCCACCAGCCTGCTGATTAAACAACAACAACAACACAAACAAAAACAAATTACCAGCAGCAGCTAGTCCCATTACCTGCATTGATTGGCGTTAGCTAGCATCATCCGCTGAGCTCCATTACTGCGACTGGATCAGCTCCAAATGCTCATCACCAAGAGGAACAACACAAAGCTGCTCGGTAACAAACTGCACACTGCACACACTGGATTTAACTCAGAGATTCTGGGAGAAAAGAAGAACGCACTGGTGTCCAGCATTATGGTTTGACAGTAAAACGTCTTTACGCCTCCTTTAGGCCCAGGAATAAAAAGCATCACGGACTCGGAGCCATGGTTTATCACCACAGAAAGCAGGGGCTCTTTCTAATACACATGACTTGTATATTTGTGATGGATTTCAACAAGAAGAAGCTGTCCACATGTCTACCAGTTTGTCTTTTCAGTGTCAAATATGGCAAAACAAAAAGAGAAAATATGCAACACTGCAGAAAAACAGTAGTTTCTCTAAAAGACTAGATCTTAAAATGTGTATATTGAATTTCACTTAGCTCAATTAGCAACCTCCAATAGGGTGCAAACAACTATGACTATACAAACTCAGAACACCAACAAACCCGTAAGTGCATTATCTTCAAATAAACCAAACCATTTTAAGAGCTACAAACAGAAAATGCAAGTTTGTGTTTAAATCTCTTCTCAAGACCCGATCATTTCCAGACAAAAAGCTTGCAGTTTCATACCTTTATGTACAAAAACTTGTAGGTAACTTGGCCCAAAATGATCCAAGATTGATATTTGGATGCAACGTTACTGCCGTTGTCTTATATGTTGACTTGTTTTGTTTCTTTTTTGTGGAAAAGCTTAAGAGGAACATCAGATTCTAGCAGACACAGAAGCGCTGACTGTCACACTTACCTGTTCCTGGCTTCAGAAGGAATCCCAACCGCTTAATGACTAATATTGTCCCAAAACATGTACATTACAAACCGTGTTGTTGAAGCAGCCTTACAGCACGATCACACAGGATTTAAAAACTAATTGGGATTATTTTTTATCAGCTTTAAGTGACATTTAATGATACATAAATAAAAACAGTCCAATTAGAGACATGTGCTACACGTGTGGCCCCATTTCAATTATTCTCCATCAGCTCCTGTGTGATTGCATACTTGTAAGACTGTCAGACACCGGCACATAACACACACACACTTCACATGGAGACAGCAAATCATGCCATTTCATACTCTTAGAAAACGCTTCATGCTTCATAGGAAACAACAGCCTCAGCACTGCTGCAGAACGGACTGAAAAGTTTGAGGTATTTTTATAAGTTTACAAAGCAATTTTGTAAGAAAAACAGAGATTATTAAAAACCTTTTTATACCAATTGAAAAGTGGTCTTTACACTTATGTACTCAATGCCTTTATGACATGTTGAGGATGCACTGGATGTATTTGTAAGGCATATTGTGAGACCAATTCGAGTACGAGTTTTAGAAATATTCCACCACTATTTCATTCACCGGTTTTATCGTGTGTTTAGTCAGTAGAAACAATCAAAAAAATGCATCCAGTCGAGCAGGTTTTCAAACGTTTCTCATCAAAATAAACCAAATAACCTGACTGGTTGTTTAAATCAGCTCACAGTGCACTGGTGCAGCTAAATGATCACAAAAGTATGATGTTTTCATACTGCATGCATCCTCTGTAAGGCTTTGGGATTATACATCAGCGTACTGCAGCCCAACAGGACACGTCACAGCACAGAGCATTACACACTAACACACACACACACACACTGCCCCCTGTTCATGGGGAAAGAGGGAGGGGGAAAGAAAAGGAGTTAGCATGCAATGACTATCAATGCAAGCAGAGGATGCGGCCATGTAGGAGGAGGAGGAGCATGCAAGAGGAGAGGAGGAGCGTGCAGGTTGAGTGTGCAGGAGGGAACGTGGCGTCACCTTGGTCAGCAGGTGGGAAGGTTTCCCTGCTATGTTTCTCAGAATCAGAGAGGTTTCCCTGTCCAGATAGGAGTGCTTTAAAGAGAGAGAGAGTCCTGGTGATTAATCTGCTGTGTGATTGGCTGGAGGAGGCAGTTTAGCAGAAAGCTGTGTGGTGAGGAAGCAGAGACAGAAACCTGTGAAATAAAGCTGCACAAAGTAAACACATCACAGTCAGGATATATCCTTCTTCAGCAACACATTCAAGGACCTTTTCAGTGTTTCCAGGCCCAATTCCCTCCAATTCAAGTATGAGTATATCTAATTTCTATAGAAAGAACTAGCAGGCTTTTCAGTTTATTACAGAAAACCCGTCGATATAAATTGTCTTTTCGTTCAAGACCAAAATCTGCTTTTAGAACTGATTTGTTCCCCAAAATTTAACACATTTTTAAGGATTTTAAGGACCTCTAAAACCATGGATGCTGGGATTGAAAGGAAGTGTTAAAACACACGTTAGCAAACAGTCATTTAACATATTTCAATTACGCCCAGATTACATAAACAGAAGCTGCTTCCTCTTTCTTCTCCTGCAGATGGTTGATTACTGATCTAAAATGACATTTTCTGGATAGAAATTCCTGCTTTTTATATTTTTAATAAGAAATTGTCGGCTATCAAACATGATTTGCCATTTTACCACAAACTTTAACGGTTTAAATTGAAATCCTTCTGTCCCACTCATGCAGATAGGCTGATATGGTCTAGTGCTACTTTAGTGAAGATTATACAGTTATGAAACATATCTTTAATAATACTCTCTCCATTATAATCTGTTGTCTCTCTTTAATCCAGACCACAAACTCCATAAAACAGAGCCCCCTGTTTCTCCGAAAGACAGTGGTTTAATAACTCCAATAGAAACTAAGTTTGAGGTTTAACTGATGTGGAATGAATGGACAGTATGTTTACTCTGGAAACCAGACAGATTGGTCTGTTATTTGTTTGCTAAATTAATGATTATATAACTTTTATTTTTCTGACAATGTGAATTCCACAGGCATGGGACCAAACTGTGGCTCAGTGGGCTTTATGTAATCCCTCAAACATGCACATGCATCAGTGAGTCACTCCTTCCCTCTGAGCGGGACCGACCCACCGACTGGGATCATGTACCGAGACACACTGGTTTTACTGGAGTCAAAAATGTTTTCATTTCATTTTAGACAACCTTGGTTTAATTCCATTTAGTTTCCTGATCTGAAATGTTTTTAATGTATTCGTCATTATGGAATAAAATGATCCTTCGACTGAATAAACAACAAGAGTATTTCATTTAATGTTTTCTCATTTTGTTCCAACGAGAGATATTTCTGGAATCTGACATAAATTATATTAACTAGAAATATACATTTAGTAGTAATAGGTTTATGTTCTTATCTTTAGTAATGTCATGGCTGTGTGTGTGTGTGTGTGTGTGTGTGTGTGTGTGTGTGTGTGTGTGTGTGTGTGTGTGTGTGTGTGTGTGTGTGTGTGTGTGTGTGTTTCAATCACTCGAAACTATTTTATAGAAAGCATTAGTTCTCTCTTTAAAACCACAGATTAAAAAATAATATTTAGGTCACACACACACACACACACACACACACACACACACACACACACACACACACACACACACACACACACACACACACACACACACACACACACACACACACACACACACAGGTTTTCCCTTTGGCTCAGATCTGACCAACGACATCTAAGTGTTTGCACGTGTGTGTGTGTGTGTGTGTGTGTGTGTGTGTGTGTGTGTGTGTGTGTGTGTGTGTGTGTGTGTGTGTGTGTGTGTGTGTGTGTGTGTGTGTGCTGATCCCCCCCTCTGATGATTGAAGAACGTGTTTCTCTACATGTGGATCCTACGGTGATACTAGTGTAATATTTTCTGTCCAGTCAAAAGAGTATAATTCAGAAGCATCTAATTTAACCTTTAGATTTAGGTTCTTATCTTTATTGACCTTATTTCCCTCAAAGATTGATTAGTAAATATGTCATTTTATATTAAATAACTTGTGAATTAATGCTGCAAGTTCACCAGAAATGTAATAATTAGGGATGCACGATTTCACGAAGGACCTAATTGTGATTTTCTTGACTGATATTGAAGTTGCTCAATAATTTATTGTTTAAATGTTTTTAGGAAATCTTTACCAAACAAGGATATTTTATTGAGTCTGTAGAATTAAATATAATGTAGGTATTGCACTAGTGTACAGTACATTGCTTTTCTGATCAAATGTCTATTATTTGTGCAGCTATGGGGAAAAGGCAGATAATATCATGGTGTTTTTAAAGTATATTATAGATAAAAGTACATCACCACACAGGCAATAATAATAATAATTCCCCATAGACTGTAGGTATTCCCATTTAAAAGCCCTGTGCTGTCATTACATATTGAGAGAAACACATTTTCTAGATTCTTTTGATGCCTCACACATTTACTTACATTTATTTAAGGAAAAACCATGATTTTAACAGGAAATAACCAAGTAGTTTTTGTTCCGTTTTGGTTGAAACTGTCACTATTATCCACGAGAAAATATATGTCTAAACGTATTTGGTAGTGCATTTCAGGAGTTGTTATTTTAAGTAGACAGGGTCGAATCAGATCAGTGACTTTTGGTCTCTTCTTCTCTCGTTCCTTCTATGGTTTTATGTTGGAAGGCAAACGGTGTAAAAGCCCTCCAGTGTGGCTCAACATCTCTGCCCTTTCGAAGACATCACTACTCTGAAAATGTAAACTTTCTCCCAACACTTCTTGTTCCTTCCTGTGCTCTGAATAGACGCACAGAGCGCGTGTGTAAACCAGAGAAAGACTCAAACTGCACTTCCTAACGAGCCGGACTCATGGGAGCGTCGCTCGGGGCAGAATCACTCCGGCACCTCCTCTAATCCATTCCTTTATTTTTATTCTCCCTCCTCCTCTTCCTCTCTGTTTGTTCTTTTAATCTGAGTCACTCTGAGCGTCTCTCATGTTCACGGCCTGTCCCTTATCATCCGCGGTGGTTTGCTGACTCACTCTGGCCTCTCATTATTCTAATTTTATTCATTCCTTCGCTGTGCACTGGATGAGTTTGGAGCAGTGTCCCAGTTTGCTTTGCTCTGAGCAGGGTTTGTGTTTGCAGAGTTTAGGTTGAGAAACATTAACATTAGCAGGAGTTAAAATAAAATGCCCTCAGCAGCTTCCAAGGTCGGGAAAAACAAAGTGGATTGAGGGACAGTAGTTAGCACAGGAGTGAATTGTTCACATGTGACTACGTAGGAGATTAGGACCAGGCTTTTTTTCACAGTGTACTCTAGGAGAGAAAAATAGAGCAGTTTTTGATCTAGGAAGAGGCGAAGAAACAGCCTGAAGCAGCACAAACAGCCAGCAGGAGAGAACATGCCAGCAAACACAAACCACTGCTTCAGAGAGCAAACTCTTACAAACCTACAGCAATTAGAGAATCGAGAGGAGGAAATTCTGTGGGAGAAGATCTGTTCCTGACCTGCAGCTATGGGAAGGGAAACAACAAGACTGCTAGTGTGTTTTTAAAGCCTAAAAAGGCACTAGATCTGTTTTTTGGACATGCATCTTTAGCTGGTATGTGCACAGACCTGGTCTTAAGGGCTGAAGGCCACATGTAAAAATGCATATTCGAAATGTACTGTATACTTGTCCAATGAATACTCATAAAACTTGAGTAACGTTTTCATGGCATCGGAATAAAGCCTTATCTGGAAAATGCTTTACTGGACCCAAATCAAATGTGGAATATTGTCAAACTCAGAAAATCTATGCATTATTTCTGTGCATGAAAACATAGTCTCTGATGTACATGGAGAGGGCAGAATAACTCCTGTCAGTAAACTGAATATGGGAACAGATTTTAGTTTGATTTGCTTCATGAAGATGTTTTCTTTGGTGCAAGAATGAGTTTTAAACCCAGATATGAGTCAGCATTTAACCACTTCCAGTTATCTCTTCTTGGAGTTTTTGAATGTGAACACAAGCTGAAGAAAATGTAACATTTTGTTCTATATCATAAATACTTCTAACTTCTGGGTCAGCGGACACAGAAACCTCCTCACTCTGTAAGTTGCATTATAATCCTAAACTCGCTGTACCTCTGTGTTGTGATGCACCTGAGCGGCTCCCTCCCCCGCCGGTCCGACGGACTGAGGCTGCCCGTCCGACTCGGAGCGCAGGACGCTGTCCAGAGAGTCCATGGAGGAGGCCGAGTTCATGGAGGAGCCCGAGTTCACCGACACCCCTGAGGCCGAGGTGACGGAGGAGCGCGACGAGTGAACGATCGAACGAGCCTGAAGAGAAAAGCATAAAGAGAATTAAAAACTGCTGCCAATAAATATTTATCACTGCTGTGTTTTATAATAACAACAATTATACTTTTTAAGTAGTATGTACTTTAGCCACCTCTTATTTTATTTGTAACACTTTCAAAATGAAAAAATTAGACTTAAAAATAATTGTGATTTTGAGTCCCATTTTATTCATAACTTGTAAAAGAGCTCGGTTCACCTCGTGTTCGCTGACCGTGCCGACGGATCCGGTGCGTCGGTGTTGGCGCTGAGACGACCCGGGCCGCCTCATGGTGGCGGAAGACGTGTAGGAAGAGGCGGAGCTTAGAGAATGAGAGGAGGTCTGACGAGCGGCTTCATCCATACTGAGAGACGCCTGGGAGACAGCAGAGGACAGGAGGTCAAGGCTAGTCTCATTTTATCGAGGCATAGGCCCACTACCTCCAACGTTTATAAATATGTAAGGGGCATTTTTGGACAAACCTTTACCACACACCATGGCAGGTTTTGTGTATCGTGTTGTCAATCATTTCAACAAAAACCCAAACTTTATTGTTAAAATCCTGAAATTCTTTGGTTTAATTCATAAAGAAAGGACTGCTTGGACTTTCTGACGAGTAATCTTGAAAACCATCATCGCCACATCAGGCTTGTGGAAGCTGGGAGAAATAAATGCATTAAGGAAAAGAGATACAGCTCTGACGACGCTGTGGACCAATAGGAACGGGTCAGGGAGAACTGCTGATACTGCATGTTATTTCTTTTCTATAGCATTATCTTTGTTGAACGTCAAGACTTTGATAGAGAGAAGTTAAATAGACTTTAGACTCTCACACACACCTTCTCCAGCTGGGCGGTGATGTCGTCCAGGCTGAAGTTGGAAGCGAGCGCCGGTCTCCCGTGATGCCCAGTGGGGGCTCTGATGGTGCCCGCGGGCGACGCTCTGGCGCTGCTGCTGTTGCTGCTCGCCCCGCTGCTGCCTCCCCCACCGCTAACACTGTTACTGCTGCTGCCCCCTGCCGGCTGCTGGCCCCTGCTGCGCCCTGCTGGAGGCTTCTGACGGACCTGTGGGGGACAGAGTTAGTAGTGTATCGACTCAGAACCAGCAGCTAATCAAAACTCATATGACTAAGAAAGCTCGTACTCCCTAAAAATGTTTGATGTTACCACCTCAATATACAGGCTGTGCCATCTTGATGAATAAACCAGGTCTAAACATTTTATGACACATGTGACATTGTGTACCTTGGTGTCGGTCAGCCCCAGGCGAGCCATGCCGCCGCTGCTGTTGGGTTTTGTGTTGATGGTGCTGAGTTCCTGTTCGATGGAGCACAGATCGGCCATGAGGGCGTCCAGGTCCACGTTCTCGCCCTGATTCAACGCCTCTGCAGACACACAGAGAGAGAGGGCATCATGTGAGACACAAGGAGACAAAAACAGAGCAGGAGAGGACAGAATAGAAAGCCTTCACTCTCATCGTAAAAGAACCAGTCATACAGGGGGGAATAAATAGTTGAGAACAACGGCGTCAAAAGCTACTAAATGCATAAATAAACGTGGGTACCACTTTACAATAAGACTACCCTCATAAAGGATTCATAATTACGTTGTAAACACTTTATTAATTATTAAGAACCATTTATAAACCAGTTCTGACATAGTTTTCATACATAAACAGGCTCACTATTTGGCAAGATGACTAAGCCTTATATTGGCTACCTAGCTTCCTTCCTCTTCTTCATCAGCCAGCATCCTTGGTGTCTGTTGCTCACTGAGTTGATTAGATACCAAGGATGCTGGCTGATGAAGAAGAGGAAGTAAGCTAAGTAGCCAATATAAGGCTTAGCAGTACAGATAAATATTGGCTCACTATTAGGCAAGCAACCGGTCCCAGTTGCCCTGTTTATCTCTCGTCTTATAAAAGCTTATTAATGATTTATAAAGTGTTCACAACCTAATTAATAAATGAATTAAAAACTATAGATAAACCCTTCATAAGGGTAGTCTTAAAGTGGTACCAAAAATTTAAATAACAAATCAGTGCATATGAGTATTGGTTAACAGCATGGGGTCTGACCGTTGATGTTGTAGATGGAGAATCTGTAGGAGAAGTTGGCCATGTTGGTCTCCTGTCTGAGGGGGGCTTTCTGCTGAGGGGGCTCCTCCGGGGGGCGGCCATCATCCAGACTCTGAAGACACACAAGATTAGACATTATATATCCCAATAAACGAACCGTACAGTGTCTTTGTCTTCCATGCAGATCAGTTCAGGACCTCTCTTACTTTGTGTACCTGGGTGAGTTTGTCCAGCTCCCCGAGCCAGGCTCCAAACATCTTGTCCAGGTCCTGGTCCTCCTTGTCGCTGTCCTCCTCCTCGTCATCCTCCCTGACCTCCACCTCCTCGTCTGACAGCTGATCCATCTGAAGAGAGGACACAAGGAGGAGACACGATGAGAAGACATTCACCGGTGACTTTCAGTTTCATCCTTCAGCTCCATCTAGTGGCCGACCCCATATCTGTCTCACTCTAACAGCAGAGGGGCTTTACCTCCGTCATTTCAAGCAGTGAGAAAAGTACTCAGATACTTCACTCAGAGAGGGCCCTCTTGTGCTATTTAAGGTTTTCGCTTTTGTGTGTTATATAGGTTTTAGTGCATGTAAATGGTCTGCAAAGGCTAAAATCCCTGGTTTCCCTCCATTGGACTCCTTTGTTTACTTCCCATCATGGTGACATCACTATATAACACTTGCACTTTTTTGGCTTGTGCTACAACATACATAGGCTAAGGGGCGGGACATCTCTAAGAGGTTGACCAATCACAACAGAGCCGGCTAGCTAACCAATCAGAGTGGGCTCTGGTTTCAGACAGAGGGTGAAAGGAGGTGCTGCAGCACAGGCAGTATGAGAAACATAAAGAGCTTTTTGAACATTAAAGCATGGAGACATGTCCCAGGAGAGAAACACATATGGAACGGAAAATATGTCCTCTTTAAAGGTCACATCACGCTGACAACACTGGGAAAAACTACCCAGTAAAACCCCTTCAACCACAGGCCTCAGACACCCACATAAGAAGCCTTCTTTAAGGCTTTCTAAATCTACTTGGCACACATTTGAAAGCTGTAATAAAAATACAAAGATGAAAATAAATGCTTGTTTGTTACAGATCACAGCTGGTTAAAATAAAATACAATGAATGGACACGATCAGGAAATGACTGCAGGAATGTAACAGAGACGAGAAGCAGCTGCGTTCAGTGAGATGCAGATACTTGAAAAGTGACATGACCTATTAAAGGCATGTAACCCTTGTTGATGTTGTTTTGGGACATTTAAAGTACTTTTTAGAAGCGCTATAAAAAAGGAACAGGGACAGAAATAAGAGCTGAGCAACACAGGGATGTTACTCCATCCACATTATCATAATACACTTCCTTTATAGCTTACGAAGAGCTTTACATAGATAAAAACAACCATAATGCCCAGTGCATTTACAAGTTAGGATGTCATTTCAGTGCAGCCAAGAATTAGAAACAGATAACAATTCAGTAATTAAGAAAAGCCCCTCGAGGACATACTTAAGACGACCTAAAACTGCCTAAAATATGTTATAAAATCCATGTGCAGCTGACCTCTTCCACAACAAACACAAAAACCAACATGAAATTTGCAGAGTGCATTTATGCCCACGGGAGGTTCACTTCTGAGACGAGTGGATGTTTTCTTTAGACGTCTTGTTGATTTTTTAGAGACCTAGATAGGGTCCCTTATTAAACTCTTTTTGAACAATATATTATGGGTCTCAGATGTGTACAGAACATGTCTCTGATTGGCTGAAACACCAAACAGATCATTGTAGCCTCCCATAAACCCCTCTGTTTCAGCCCTGCTTCTGTGTCTGTAGCTTTAAATGCTAATGAGCTGCTGCTAGCCACGCCCCTCTGAGAGATGATTGGTTAAAAAAACCTCAACGGTGCTCAAGTAGAAATCCAGGTGATAAGGTGCGCGGGGGTTACCTTGGTTGGTTATTGGTTAATTGTTGCACAACCCCATAAAACATAGTGACATCACAAAGTAGACGAAATCTGATCAGCTGATTTTCAGACAGCTTTTTATAGAGATGGATCCGGACCGAAAGAGAGAGGGTCTTTGTTCCGGAAACTTCTCTTTACACAGAGGAGACACATATTGATGTATACAAGACATGAAGAAGTGGATTTTGCATATTAGGTGAGCTTTAAATGTTAAGGCCATGTTGGTTTTTGACCAGAGGAAACTCATCTTCTAACTTGAAGAATAACATTTCATACATGAGTTTTATTTCTGTTGCTAAACAAAAATCATTGTGCTGCTAACTGAGATCTGAATCTAGAGGATATCAAGGGATGTGTTTGTGTTTCCTAAAAAAGGAATCCTTAAAAAATGTCAAGAAGAGTCAACTATTTGCAGGAAGTGTTTGGAAGCAACGTCTAAAAATAAAGTCATAATCACCATAAATATGATTTCTAACGACAGGAATGTGACAGGAACATCATGGGGAAAGTTACGAGCGATTAGGAAAGACGTTGTGTGTCTTAGTGTGTGCATTTATCAAACTGTATTTAGAACAAGTCAACACACATTTGGAGTGAGTGTTGCTGTGATTAATGATAGCAATTATGTTTCTCACACACACACACACAGTTATGAAAATAAATGGTGGATGAATCTGGATACAGATGAGAGACAAAGACACACAGCAGCAGACACATTATTCTCTGTGTTGACAACCAGTAGCAAACACTTTCCCCCTCTACTCATGATGAAATATGCCTTCAATGATTTATCAAACCAACAACGTCAGGATTTATAAACGTGCAAGTGTTGTAATATCCAGTTTAGTGGACTGATTTGGCACTGTGGATAAATGTGGTGTGAAAGGAGTAATATGAGATTTGAGGAAAAGGCTTTAATTGCTTTGTTTACGAAATGGTTAGCTTAGCTTAGCATGGAGACAAGATACTAGCTTCCCTGTCCAAAAGGTTTAAAAGATCTGCCAACCAAACTCACTTATCAACATATTTCCATTGTATAGAAACCAAAGGGAAAACAAGATATGGTTTAAAGGATGTGTTATATCTAGGTTCCTGACTATGTCTTGTCATAGGCTTACCCCATGTTTCCATTTTGAATGCTAAGGTAAGCTTACACCCCCCTTGCTGGAGTTGAACATTTTACAAGTCTGGATATACGGTTTCACTTTCCACTCTCTAAATCTCTTTCAGAACATGATTAAATACATAACACACTTTTAATGTCATCCTGTTTCTCTTTTGATATCGGTTAGCATTTCTGGTTAGCATGTTTGCTATCTCAGGTGAGTAATCTACTTAATATCCTCAGCTTTCGCCTCCACACGTCCTCCCACCTTCCCTCATCATCCACCAATCCCTCCTTTTCTTAACTTACTCTCCTCCTCCCCTACTCTGTACTCCCTTCTCTCCTCACCCTTTCTCCTCTTTCCTCTCCTCCATATCACCACCCAGGTGACCTCAGATTATCACCCATGTCACAGGTAACAAGTGTATTCTCAAAGTCAAAGTCAAAGTCCACTTTAATATCAAAGTTTCCACATGTGTGATACATACAGAAAATTGAAATACCGTTTCTGGCAGTCCCACAGTGCAAATATAAACAAGAACATATAACGTAAAAAAGGGGTATAAAAAAACAACAACTAAGTAATATATACATACTGTATGTTAGACACACTCAACACAGTTTGACGGTAGTGCAAGTAGTCCTTTAGTGCAAAAATACTTTGTGCAAAGTACATTTTCAGTAGCAGCGGAGAATAGAAAGTGACTGGTGCTGGATGAGGGACGGGTGTGTGAGGGAGGGGGATTAATGTCCTGGTACATTTCCATTGAGGCTGTGGGGAAAGGTGGGTGGGACGGAGGGTGGAGAGGTCAGGGGAGAGTTGGGAGCGGGGGTAGAGGGAGATGAGAGAGGGAGAGAGGTAGGGAGGGAGGAGGGAGAGACAAGAGGATTGAGGGAGGGACGGAGGATAGAGAGAAAGCGAGAGATGGAGGGAGGGAGGGAGTGAGAGGAGAGAGGGAGGGAGGGAGAGAGTTCAGCATCCTGACTGCCTGGTGGAAGAAGCTGTTCCTCAGCCTGGTGGAGCTCGAGCGGAGGCTGCGGAACCTTCTCCCTGAAGGCAGGAGGCTGAAGAGGCTGTTGGAGGGGTGGGTGGGTGGGGTCCCTGGTGGGTGGGGTCCCCCGCAATGCCGAGTGCTTTGCGGGTGAGTCGGGTGCTGTAGATGTCCTGTAGTGTAGGGAGTGAGACCCCGATGATCCTCTGGGCAGAGTTCACGATGCGCTGCAGGCTCTTGCGGTTGGAGGCGGTGCAGCTTCCAAACCACAGCGTGATGCAGCTGCTGAGGATGCTCTCAGTGGTGCCTCGGTAGAATGAGAGCATGACGGGGGGGGGGCTCCTGCTCGCTTGAGCTTCCTGATGAATTAGAGGCGTTGCTGGGCCTTCTTTGCCAGTGCAGTGGTGTTGTTGTTCCAGGTGAGGTCATCTGTGATGGTCACACCCAGGAATTTGGTGCTGCTCACCTGCTCCACAGCAGCACCATTGATGGTCAGAGGGAGGGGGGGTTGGGAGTGGGTTCTCCTGAAGTCAACAACAATCTCCTTTGTTTTCTCTAAATCTCTTTGAAGACACCATGAAATACACATAAGTCCGGTGTGTGTGGCCCTAGATCAAGAGTTCTAAAATATCTTAAAATATGAGACATTTACGACAAAATCTCATTTTTATCTTCAGAAATGAGTTCTAAATTAATTTCCTGAGCTCTATCCTCCACACCTCCTTCCTAATTTCCGCATCACCCATCAATCCCTCCTTTTATTAACTTACTCACCTTCCCCCCTCGTGCTCTAGTTTTTATCCTCCTCTACTCTATACTACATTTTCTCCTCCTCCTCCTCCTCCTCCTCCAGATCTCCACCCAGGCGACCCCAGATATTGCCCATGGCAGAGTGTGCTATTCCTGGATAACCGTTTTGTCGTCCACCACCCCCCCCAAACCCTGTCCCCCTCTAGCGAGAGACTGCTAGCCAACACACACACACACAAACACACACACACACACCCACACACGAGCGGTGCTACAATTAGATCCCTGTGGTGAGCAAGGTCTGTCATTTAGATTGGAGGATAGGGCGGGTGTGTGTGTGTGTGTGTGTGTGTGTGTGGTTTGGGATTAGAGGAGGAGCGTTGTGAAAACTCTCACAGCTGCACAACAACAGATGCAGGCCAACAAATGAAGCGTTTTCCGTCGCAGGCAGGATCTGAAGGAGGAGGAAATTCTCGTCACGTTGCTTCTGAACTCCACTTCCTGCTCGCATGGAGCTTTATCTCTGAGACAAAAAACTGCTACCGGTGCAGATCTGCTTCCAAACTACAGCAATTGAGAATTTCATGACATTTTGATGCATTTTTTCAGCTCCACAATGAAGACGATTCATTAGCTTTCCTCCTGCAAGATATTAATGCGGATATTTATCAAGATACACTGGTTCGATGTTACCGGGTCAGCTTGGCAAAATATTCCACAGCATGAAAGTTAAACATATAAAGGATTGAATGAAAAGAGACAGAACACCTCAATCGCAGGTATGAGTGATTTTACTTCTGGTTTAATGCCCTAAAAAAGGTTTTCGGGTAATCAAAAGCTGAAGAGTTTTTCCTCATTTTGTTCTTCCATCTTGCAGATCCATCCATTTTCCAATACAAGTCCATCCCAGGAGACAGAATTTCTCCCCTTCTCCCTAAGGGGGATGCCAGCCCACCCTGGACACAAACTATTACCCTGCTCTCCTCTGGCAGGAGGCTGCACTCCATCAGGACCAAAACCTGTCGCCACCTGAACAAGTTTCTTCCCCTCCGCTACCGGCCTCATTAACAAAGCCCAGGACCCCCCACTGACACTGACCCCCAGCCGCAGCATATACCACATGCATCACATCAATGCACACGTCACGATATGTTTTTGTAACTTTTAAGAGGTGTATATTTTCTATCAGTGTTTTCATTTTTGTTTTATTTTGATGTATGCACCAAAAACACCAGGACAAACACCTCGTATGTGTTAGCCTACTTGGCAATAAACCTGGTTCTGATTGTGATTACGGTTTGAACCCATTTTGCTTACAGACTATTTAATTTTAAGTATTTACAAATTGTAGTTTTGTTTGATTGTTGGATCAGTTAAAAAAAGTCAAATCTTAAAAGGTTTGGCAACTTTTTTTGATAGCTAACGTTAGCTTTTTACTTGAGACTCCATGATGAAATATACACCACACATACCAAAGCAAATTGTGAAGACTATATGTCGGAACAAATCATGCAAGTATCAAGTAGTTTTGTTATTTTCTGGAATAATCTGAAGACTGGTTGATCGAGGAAACCGTTGCTTTGCCAACTTCCAGTTTGTCCGACAAAAACCCGTCATTATTCAGCACTCTTTAAGCCATCTTTGTATTTCAGCCGTGTGTCGAAAGAGTAAAAAAAACAAACCCTGAACTCTGTGAAACTGTTCTGTGTCAAACATCGCTGAGACAGCATGTCCTAGTGATGGGCTATAAGTGCAGTGTGTGTGTGTGTGTGTGTGTGTGTGTGTGTGTGTGTCCAAAGTAAACAGTAATTACTTTGCTGCTGCATCCACACTCCTCCTGTCTGTCCCCTGAAACCATGCAATCATCCTCCCATCCTTCACTCCTCAGTCTTTCTCTCACTTCATTTCCTTCCCTTCTTCTTTCTCCTCGTCTATTATTGTTTTCTTACCTCCCACTCTTTACTCTCTTACTCACCCGTCTCCCTCCTCTCCTTCACTTAATATCTCCTCGGTTTTAATCAAAGGGAGGGAGACAATAAATCCAAAAATAATCTTACTGCAGTTTTTGAATTCTGTAGGAATGACAGAGTAGCAAGTGGAGATGAGACAAAGGAGAAAAGGAAGGCAAGGAGACAAGTGAAGAGAAAAGAGGATTCAAGAGGAGAGGGGATAGGAAGAGAAAATGAAAAGAGACATTAGGATACAAGAGGAAAGGAAAGAGGAAACAACAGAAGAGAGAATGGAAAGGAGAGGATATAAAAAATGAGTAGACACAAGGTCACAAGTGGAGAGGACCGAGAAGACAACGGTAGAAGATAAAGAAGAAGTAAGGGAAGAGGAGAGGAGACAAGAGAGTAGTTGAAAGCCATACAAGAAGAGGAGACAAGGGAACATCAGTGGAGAGGAAAGAGGAGTCAAGAGAAAGGGAGAGTAAACAAGAAGAAAAATGGAACAGAAAGAAGAGATAAGATGAGACAAGAGAAAAAGAGACACAGTTGGAAAGTAAAGAGGAGACAAGAGAAGCAAAGATAAGACATAAGGGCACAAGTGGAGAGAAAAGAGGAGAAAAGGAAAGAAGGGAAAGGACGAAGTGAGGAATGATGAGAGGAGACAAAATTTGTTCAAAGAGGAAAAGAGATGGCAAGAGAGGATAGAAGACTGGAAGGGAAGTGGAACAGAAAAATGAGACAAGGACAACATCGAAGAAGCGATAACAGACTAGACGAGACAAGAAGAGACAAAGAAAGAGGAGAGGAGATGGTAGGAGATAAGAGAAACAAGAGGACACAAAAAGAGGAGACAAGTGGGGAGGGAAGAGGAGATAGAGAACGAAAGGAAACCAAAAACGAAGCGACATGAAGAGTTAAAAATAGAGTTAAGGTTAGTTATAAGAAAGCTGCACCCTTGCCAACCGTTCCTCCTCCCTTTGGACTCAAACAGCAACATCTGCTGCCTCAGTGCCTCTGAGCAACACTCTCCATCTGCACTGGGCAGCTCCCAGTTTCCCACAGCACGGAGCCTCGCTGGGGCCACAACAAAACGACAACAGCAAAGGCTTTAAAGTTCCCTCATTCAATGCGGCCCGTTCCCACGGCTCTATATCAGGACATCGCCACACACACAGATACACACACATAAATAAAGACACACACACACACACACACACACACACACACACACACACACACAGAATGGTATTTAGGGTTGTTTCGGTTTTTGTGAAGCAAGCTATAAATCGGATCCAGAGAAAAAAGAACCAATGAGGGAATCCAGATAGTAAGTTGAGATGTTCCTCTCTCTTACTGACACACACACACACACACACACACACACACACACACACACACACACACACACACACACACACACACACACACACACACACACACACACACACACACACACACACACACACACACACACACACACACACACACACACACACACACACACACACACACACACACACACACAGAGGGACTGACCATGCAAAACTTAACCAGACTCTCTTAATTTATAGGAACACTGTTCCTTGTACTTCCTTTGCTCTTCCATTTGTCTAATGATTTAATCCATACGTCTTGAAGTAGACTCTTGTTATATAATCAGATACTTATTTCTTGCTTTTCTCAACTCTTTGTATCAACGTTTCTGACCAAAATCATATTCCTTGATTATGAAGGAAATCCCATGTGACATCAGAGAACTAAAACCAGTTTCATTTCCTCACAGACTTCAGGTTTTAATGTCATCATTCACGCTCAACCAGACACACACAGGGCCTCTGTTTGTGTGTGTATGTGTTTGTGGCTCGCCAGGGTACATAATTGGCCTGAAGATCCACACTGTGACATCAATTACAGGAGCGGGGCCGTGTGTGTGCGTGTGTGTTTGTGAGAGAGAGAGAGAGAGAGGCCTGAAGGGCTGCCAACTCAGACAGTGATTCTGCAGGGAAGCTGTTTTATGCGTGCTGCTCCTCTCTTTAATACGGGACACATGCATGTTGTGGGAATCTCTTTGCTTTTGCATTGAAAAATAATAGGGCCTACAAAGCGAGAAAACAAGCCTTGTTCTCCACCTTCACTGTGACCCAGATACCAAAGAATAACGTTGTGAAACTGTTGCAGTTGCATCTACTTGCACTAGATTTAAGTTTCAACTTCAATGGCTGAACAGAAATGTTTGTATCGCACAGGAAGCATAACGATGGGGTCGCAGAGGAAGCAGATGACGAGCGAGGAGCCTGCCCGCCGATCCAGCAACAATGATATCACTTCCCCTGAGAGCTGCAAGAGGGATTACATCATTTCCTTTCGGTTTCCCCTACCTCATATCGACATCTGCCTCCGTCTCTCAATACAAGGAAGGGAGATTAATCCAGAGAATGAGTGGGAGGGGAAAACAAACTGTAATTTTCTCCCTGCTCACCCACACTGCGCTGGATTTGACTCGACATTTCAAACCTGCCCGGCAACCTGGTGTATATTGTGAGTGTGTGCTTCAATGTGTTTCTCTTCAACAAGCACATGGGTATTATATCCCCCCGTTTGTAGTGTTCTACATTTCATCTGGGCTACGTATAGCATCCCGTTTTGATCATGTCTTTTCCTCTATTTTAGTTTTTTCTATGAGTCATAAGCACATGCACTTTTATGAGCAACGAGATACCCACACACTAATGTACGTATGCATGTGATGAGGCCCAAATTACGTGTGTGTAAACCTCTAGGCTGAACCCACCGCATCCCAGGGGTCCTCAGCTGCTGCTGCTGCTGTGTAACGTGATACTGACACACACACACACACACACACACACACACAACACATACACATACACATACACATACACACATACACACACACACACACACACACACACACACACACACACACAGAACAAATGAGTTCTATTTTTGCACCAAAAGAAACAAACAAGAGGCGGCAGGAAGTTGGATCTACTGTAGCTGAATGGATTTACCGTGGATGTTTCAACACGGTTAAATATGGTCTGGCAGGGTCACTCCACCTCATGTGGCCCTAAACATTCCCCCCCCCCCCCTCCCATTCGAAGCAGGCCGGACGTTAAGGTGACAGATCTATATGTGCTGCCCCACATGATGGACAGGGGCAAGACTTTGCTATTCTCAGATCCTAAACACCACTACTGGGGCCAAACTGTCTAGCCTGAGGAGGGTGCCAAAAGATGAATAAAGCTGTCACCAGAATCTAAAGAGTTTAGGGTTAGCGAGACATTTTCAGAGATGTAGATTACAGTCCCCCTTGTCTTTGGCCCTCATTCTTGGTCCGACCAATCAGATTTCAATGCACTTTTACAGCCTCAGCTGGGTAAATCAGCTTGAATTTTCCAGGTCAAATTCATCATCGGTGAACTTCCAAATGCAAATGTGCTGCATGAACAAATGGTAAGCTATCTTGACAGGGCTGACCTTTGAGGGAACAGAAAGCCAGAGCGTCCAAAATGGAGGAAGCTATCGTAGCTTATTAGCGGTGTTGAAGCTTCCACATTTATTGAACCTCCTCTGTTCGACTATAAACTGCTTCGCCAAAGAGGTCTGCAAACAAATAGGATACTGGAATACATGGTGCAAAGGGGGTTCTTGAAACAACTGTGGGAATCTCATTAGCAACTAAGCTAACTGTGGCAAAGCTAGCTAGTTTAGGTTAGCTAGTATGCCACAAAAGAGGACGGGCACCACCCAATGTGGGAGGACCTGAATGTGGATGAACTTAGCTTTGGCCTTTTCTGGTATCATCCCCATGCCCTCAGCTTCAGTCTCATGGAATTCTATGATGATAAGACATCTCTAGAGTATATATTTTTACATTGCTATATCTTTCCAAACCCAAACAGCGGGGAGCCCGAGGCACTCCTTCAAACAGCCCACAACCACGCACAGTGTATATTTATACACACACACACACACACACACACACACACACACACACACACACACACACACACACACACACACACACACACACACACACACACACACACACACACACACACACACACACACACACACACACACACACACACACACACACACACACACACACACACACACACACACACTATACGATGCTGAACACACTCTTGGATCTTCACAGAAAACCAGAATTCCCAACAAAGTGTTTCCAAATCTTTACCAAATGTTCTCCCTCTTCACAAACACACATAAATATACGTATGAATATATTGCACACGGTATATCGCGAATAGAAATGCACACAAGCGGATTATTTTTTAGCTGAAAGTAAATTAACTCCCATTTTTCTTTGAGCAATCATAACAGGAATCATGTTTGTGGGACTCAGAATGTCCCAAAGCAGCCGGTTTGGGCCACGTTGGGTTTTTCCATTGTTACTCATAGATATATCTTCTTTTTATAGCTATATATGTGTGAGTTGTGTTTTTTTTGCTGATGTTTCAGCCTCTGCCAGACAGTATTCATTTTATAAATGAAAACTATGACTCAATAAGTTTTTGCACGGTTAAGACGAAGCAACGAGATGTCAAACTTAATTCACACTGTACATTTTACATTTAATATTCCATTCATTGCACTCTTATGTATATACTATCCTGCTTTATATTGTGTTGACAGTTTATAGATTATTTGTCTTCATAGTCAACTGTATAATTATATATATTATTATTTATATTTTAGAATTGTTCGATGCATTTATTTATTTTTTGCTGCTGCAACAAAAACGTTTCCCAGTTATCTTATCCTAATCTAAACAGTCAAAAAGAATGTAATGTAGTTTAAAAAAAGATAAATCTTTACCCAAATCCCTCTAGACTTAAACCGAACAGCCATCTAGACTTTAGCTATACTTGATTTACTAATATATATTAAAAAAACAGTAACATTTGAACAGTTTTCATTGGCTAAAACTAGACTACAACAGTCTTAGACAACACAGAAACAAGAGTATCATCTCACATTCCACTATTTATATTCCACTAAACCCATTTAGGCCTGTATAATAAAAATGACATGCTTTCTGTCTTTGGTTTTGAGGAATTAGTTTGCGCTGACCACAGATTTATGATCCTGGCTCTCGAGAGTTGGCTGTGGGTAAACATCGGAGCCTCTCGCCATTTTAGTTTTCCACCGATGTCAACCGGGAAGAGCACGAGCGTGAAGAACACAAAAGCCCATTAAGAGCCGGGGAATGATTAACTGTCATGAAGTCACTACGAGAACATTTATTTTGGAAAGCTCCACATAGCTGTCTAACTATCACTGGGAGTGCTGGCCTGATTTTTGGTGAAAAGAAGTGATGTACAGGACGCTGGATGTGCTGTACTTTTGGTACGCCTCAAATATGAGCACTGCGATAATAACAAGTGTTCCATAGTATGTCTGATCCAGATGTCAGCTAAAACTTTCCAGACCCCAAAGACCAGTTTATATAACGTTTACAGCCAAGAAGGGAAACAGGATGACTCAAACGCGGTGTAGAAGTAGAGGTAGTAACACTAGCAAACATAACATCTTGGAAACCAAATGTAGTATTTGGCCAAACGGACAATTAAACATTATACTTGGACATCTCATTCAAAAACGATGGGTATTGATGCTCCACTCTTCTAGTTCAGGGCTTTTCATCCAGATTTTGTAACCTTAGCAAACACAAGATTAGCAAGGTATCCCATCAATCCTGCGTGATGAAGCCTGGCTTTACTCTGGGTTGATCCTACAGGGGTTGGAGGGGGTCGAGGTCAGGCAGGGTTTCAAGTTCTGTCACACCAAAGTGGGGAAACTATTTCTATATAGAGCTGACCTTGTTTACAGGGCTTTGTGATGTTGAAAAAGGGCAATGGTACCCCAACCTACAGGAACAAGGTTGGAATCACAGTGTTATCTAAAATATAAATACCTCTGCCGGTGAGGTTATGTTTTTCTGTTTGTCAGCAGGATAATGGAAAAGCTATAGTGTGGTTTTCCTGACTAACTAGGTCAAAGGTTGTAGCATGGGCCGAGGAAGAACCCAATGAAGTTTGGATCAGAATCAGGGTCAAGGGGCAGGGAAAAGGCATGATTTTATTCCTATTGAAATGGCTTTGAGTTCCCTTCTAGTTGTATATTCTACCATTAGTCCGCTTTAATGAAACTCTGGTGAGATTCAACCCGGGTTAGGGTTGTTTGGACAATTCTGAACTCAGTAATTGTCCATTAGACCATTTGTGAGAGGTGATCGTTGACCAAGAGAAACCTACAGCAGTGCGGCTTGATTGCAGCAAGAACATCATCCAACCCAAAAACTGGTAGTGAACAGGCAGGGTATGGGTTGCTTATGTGGGCATCCATTGAGCTGGACACAGTAAAGGAGAAGTTGATATAAGAGGGAAGGCCAGACTTGTTACTTGACATCTGCATCGAACAGAACATGCATAATATAGTGACGTTAATAAAGTAATTTCAAATACGGATTTGTGTGCAGCAAATGTTTTATTCCAAAGACCGCATAGAAGTGGTAGATGTCAGCGCTTCTACAGGGCAATTCTTTAGCAGTCTTTTTTTGTCTTGCTTTGCCTTAATATGGCACTGTGAAGCCAAAACCAAACGAAATAGAAAACAAACCAGCAGTTTTAATTTCGCTCTTTCAGACTCGCCAAAAGGACGATGGTTTGAGAAAGCGCCCGTATATTTCCCTGAGGTGCCTAACCCACGGCGAGAAGTACCAAAAAAAAGTCCACATAGTTTTGATTATATAGTTTGACGGACCACAAACCATCAAGACGTGAATAGAATCGTACTGCATACTCAATTGAACACTATCATACAATCAAGTTCAGAGAAACACAACATGACTTGAGATATCTGGAAAAAGACAGAGTGGTCTTCAAGTCGTTTACCTTTGGTCGGCTAATGCTGCTCAGTCCCTCTCCAACACAGCACAGAGTGGAGGAATTCAATCACCCTGCAGAGACACAGAGAGACATTTTATTATTACACATGATCACATTTCCTTTTGACAGGCAGAGAAGAGCACGCGCATCTTCCTCCTCACTACTCAGAGTGCGACATGAACAAAATCACACTTTGTAATTGGCTTTGGTTAGGCTGATGATTATCTATTTCCGGATCGTATTTAGTCACAGTTTTTAGAGGAACACTTAGTCATCTTTGGAAAAAACGCATGTTTGGTTTTGTGTGTGTCATCTTTGTGGGTCCAGGATTCATTGCGAACAGGAAGCAGGGGGATACTGTTAGCCTCATCAAAGCTCACATCTTCAACCACACACACACACCTAGCAGCTGTATACACACCAAATGTCCTGTCAGCAGGTGGCACTAGTGTGTGTGTTTCTATCATGCTGAGCAAGCTGGATATGTGTGACCTAAAAATAACTGACAGGCAACAACGCTTAAATACACTGCCTCTCGACCCACTGCTCTCCTTTACATCCTCTCTCTGCATCCTCTACCTTTCGTTTTAGTTCCTCGCTTATTTCCCCCGATTCAGATTCAATTTGTGACATTCTACACACTTCAAAGCTCATCATGTCATGCACTACTCATGTCTGACCTTTATCGGGAATCATACACAAGCAAAGGGAGTAAATGGATGTGTGTGTTTCACCAACTAACCACGTCATAAAAATACCAAACCCCAACATGTCACATGCACACAGCAAAATTACACACTCCAATCCTTTGCTAGCACAAGATCATTAGCGGCTCTCATATGATCAGGAGCTGATGGTTGAAACAACAAGAACACCGTTGTTGGGACAAAAGCACGATTATGCGCTCTCTACCTTTGCAGTGCCTCAGCTCGTCAAGGTTACTCATTGAATTCCCAGTACAGACCATCAAAATCAGTGTTGGCATTCAAACAAGAAACAAGACCACATCTTGAAACTGAAAATGTGTCTGCAACATGCTGATGTCATATGTTTTTGCCAACACATCTCATAAAAAGACTCATGACTTGCGCCATTGTCATCCAGAAACTATTACTAAATAAAAAGTGTCCGCTGCTTAGCCTGAAGGTCTGTACGAGGAAAGATTATACATGGTACAAAGAATGGCTCTTAGCTGTGTGTAAGCGCACAGCTATGCAAGCTTAACACACTCCTACTGAAAGTTGAAGACAGGGGGTTGGCCAATGAAGGTTTTTACTGGAAAAAAAACAATAAATTCAACAAATAAGAAAAAGCTGAGACTTCAAAGTAAAGTTGGAAAGATGGTACTGTAAAGAATTACAGAAAAACGCAAAACTTAAGCCTAAACACGCTTTCACACACACAGCAATGAGAAGTTATGAACACTAATGTCCAGCAGTGGCTCAGTCAGTAGGGGCTTGGACTGGGAATCGTAGGGTCGCTACTTGGAGAGGTCCCAGTTCACCTCCTAGGCCCTGCTGGGGTGCCCTTGAGCAAGGCACCGGACACCTCCAATCCCCCCTCCCCATTGCTCACTGGGCGCTGCACGATATGCTCCTAGTAGGCTACTAGGATGGGTTAAATGCAGAGGACCAATTTCACTGTGTGTGCTCTGCTGTGTGCATGCATGTGACAATAAAGAGGGTTTCATCCTCCGAGTCTAATGGGATTTTTATAATAATAACAATACATTAATGTTGTACAGATGCTCAAAGTCACTACAGAGGTAATAAGGAAAAGACAACAAATAAATAAAGTAAAAGTCAGATTCAAACAGTCACACATTATTTACCACCAATTCAGTTTTATACCTTACTTGAATTTTAAAGATAGCTAGTTAGCACAAAACTGATCATAAAAAACTTGAATATATCAAATGGCATAGATAATGACCCAACCAGGTGTTATTAGAGGATGGATTAAATTGTGGATAACAAAATGTCAGCACTAAAGGCTGGAAACGTTAGCCTCGAACAGCTAGTACTGCTAGCTAATTGGCACAAAACTGACTATAAAAAAACACAACCATATCATTTCAAGTCCCAAATTAGCTGTAACAATAGCATAGATAATGACCCAACAAGTTTTTATTAGAGGACAGATCAAATTGTGGATCAGTTGTCTAGAGTTTTATTCTAGGTTGCACTAGATGAGACAAACATATTAGCCTCATAAAGCTAATATGGCTAGCTAGCTTTCTGGCACAAAACTGATCCATATACCATATGAAAGCCCAAGAAAAACAGTCACAAAACAGCTGTGAATAATAATCTGTAAATAATGACCAAGCTAATATATATACAAACCTAAGAAAAAATGGTGGATCAAAAAAAAAGTCAGCAGTAGATGTTTGGAACATTAGCCTCAAACGGCTAGCTTGACACAAAACCGGTCATGGATAAATATGACCATATCAAATTCTGTAGATAATGATGGTTTCTAATAAAAGGGATAACATAATGTTTGACTGAAACCAAATGTCAAAGTCCCCTCTCAATGAACCTTTGCACGTTATGCATCCTTCCTTCATGTGGTAACAGATGTGGTTGTGACATGCAACTCATTCCAGGAGTTAAAAACTGATGTGTCAATAAAAAATAGTTCCTCATCCCGCTGTGTTGCAACCACAAGAAAACATTATGAAGTATTAGCTAATAACTCGGTGTCAAAACCGCTCGTGGTTGACCATCTGCCCTCTGTAAATAACTCTGAGTGGGAATAGTGTGCTGAATGTCTTTGATGGTGGGTTTAATCACACTCTGTTTGTGCTAAAAATATCATGAAGTCTTGGTTAGTGTCTCTTAATGGGCGTCTTTGATTCAGAGTTTTCCGACGTCGAAGTGGATCGTCTTCCCTGTAACAGTGTTGGCTTGTTGGGTTGGGATTGCTCCTCATGGCCTTTAAAAACACTACAAAAAATCAGACAGATAAAGTGCACTATAGCTATTATTTGGTAAACAATTAAGAATGATGATTAGAGACCCCATTTAACTTTATCTCCTTTTAAAGGTTCGAAAATTGCATTCAAACCCAGGATTATTACTTGATTTCACTCTAAAAACTACAGACAATTTGTAATAAAGCTTCACCTTACAATCATTTAAAGAGAGAAGAGGTAATCCTCATACTGTATTTGAGAAGTTGAAACCAGGAAAGGTTTTTCTAAAAAGATGATGCAAACAATTATTATCGAGGTTGTGTTTGTCCTTCTTAGAAATAGGACCATGTGCACATGTTTTCAGATTTGAGTTTCCCAATCTTATCCAAACAATGCCCCGGTTTTGAGTAAAATAAATGGTTGAATTAAATAACCTTTGAGCCAAACTTACTTGGCTTCCTTTAACCTACATGTTCACATTTTTGTATTGGATTTGGAGTTGGTTTTCAGAGTTCATCTTTTTCTATTGAATATTAAAATGTTTGTGGAGGCTTTTTAATACGAAAGCTACGCCTGTCCACCTCCAGCTGATTTAATACTCCTCTGTTGCCTAACCAGGCGCATTAAAGAGTATTATGAAACAACGTGACCTGCCAAAACAGAGGCTTTAAAATCACAGATTGAAAACAATGGCTTCACCTCTCCATCATAATGAGACTTGGAAATCTAATAGTGCTTCTAAAGCCATGATGTGAGTTTCCACAACACATTATCAGAGTAATTGGCAACTGGGAGACATTTAATTGAAACAATAAGATATCGTTTACAACATTTTAATGCATTGCTTGAGTCAGTCAATGCTCATAATGGTGTTGTTATTGTGAGGATATCAAGAGAGGGTAGAAATATTATAGATTCAGCACAGAAAAATGAGGCTATTTCTTCAACCAGAGCCAAATGTGCTCTTGTAAAAATGTGTATAGCAGTGCAAGTAAATGCCTGCATCTTTATATTACATTACATGTCTCTTGTTAGAACATTTTGGGGGGGAAGTGTCTTTCCCAAGGTGTAGGAAGCAGCCCCCCTTGATCCGACTATCAGCGCACTACCGCACTGTGCAACAGCCTCCCTATTGATACGACTTCATGTCTGCTCATCTAATGCAGTACACCTGATCTTAAAAAGTCTGGCAAACATCAAACACACCTTACAAGTTCCTTAAATCAATACAAGACACAGTATAAAACACTAAAGTCTACAAAAACCAGAAGGAGTTTGAATGAGACTGAATAAGTTCTGCTCAAAAACACAACTTATTACGTACCAAAACATACAAATGAGTACTCCAAATATACAGCTTTTTATTTGTATATTGTTGGATATATTATTTGGGAACTATCTTTTCTAAATTCTTTGTAAAAGGTTATGGTTAATAAAGCTGTAGGTGTCAAGTTCAAGTTCAAAGAGTCACGTTGTAGTGCCGGTGCTCTTACTGGGAATGTTCACTGAACACGACACAACTGGGAAATAGGAGTTCATTTTAGCCTGGAGGAGTGTGTCTGTGTGTATGTGTGTGTTGTATACTGCTATTTTGGTCAGGACCAACTTCAGCTTAAAACCGTCTGAAGCTGCTAACTACGCTCTTATGAAAGCCGCCGGACTCCATTGATAGACACAGTGATTTCAACTCGCAGAACAGGGAACGCATTTTTATCAATGAGGGACCTTACTAGTGTTTAAAGACTGTGTGTGTGTGTGTGTGTGTGTGTGTGTGTGTGTCTAACATACTTGCTTAGAGAAGCTTAAGGCATAGGGGGGTTAGATAACCCCCCAACGCACCTATTTAGAACAGCTTGTCTCTGGCCATCAGTCAGTTTAGTCTACAGCAGCTGAAGGCCGCAGACATATAGAGAGACAGGTCGGCATTTTAAATCCACTCCACACCGTGTCTCAGGTCGCACGTCCACCGGGAATCAAACCCTTGACACTGCCAGTGCCTTGCTGCTGACATGCATAAAGAAAGGACATACTGGTCTGCCTGGCAACAAGCTAACATATATACTTAAAACACAGCACTACACACACACACACACACACCCTTGGGTTGATTCTGCAGTCTGCTTGTTTTATTCAAATGGGGCACAAGCTGCCAGCACTGGAGGGCAGGAAACATAGGATAAAATAAAAATAGACTACAACTGGTGCTCATCTGTAGACGGTGTGTATGAATATTTGAAGGAATGCTCGTTCACTGAGGAAAATGTAAAGATTGAGATGGATTTAAATGATGATACAGTTTAAGATGTTGCAACTGCTGGGTGCAAAATATGAGCAGCTCGATGATGGCATTTCCTCTTTATCCAATCTGGCTGAAGCTTTTGCTGACAAACCAAAATTGTGCAAACATATATAAGGGTCACAGTCGATGATATGCAACTTTTCCCTTTGCTCCATTTGCTGACAAGGCTGCGGTAAACACACTGATTGAAATAAGACAGATAAAAATATTTACCTGCATGAACAAACATGTTTAGCCAGCCAGTTTATTGTGCTGTCATCTCAAAGCTAAAATGACTCGATTATTGGCAGAAGATTAATCAGTGTTTGAGGATCATTTTAAAGAAAAATGCCCCAAAAAACTCCGGTCTGGTTTCTAAAAAGGTGAACATATTGGCCATTTTGTTCATCTTGTATGACAGTAAATTGAATATTGCTTTGTATTCAACTGTGGGTCAGAAATGTTGATCCATTACTTTCGTTATTTGGCACCTCTTTTTCTGACAGATTTAATCAAGAACGAAATGAACAGATTGATAGAAATTGGCAACAGTTTGGGGAAAGGCAAAAGGGAATT
>NC_086355.1:4170400-4220712 GCF_036324505.1 Eleginops maclovinus
CAAAGCCGTGATGGTGGTATATTTAGAAGCTATAGTTTCTCAATGCAGAACTAATCAGCTGTCAATTATGCTTATTAAAAAGTGCATTTCTTTTCGATAATTGGAAATCTATAAAAGAAAATAACTTCAGGGTAAAAACTTGTCATCTTAATTATCGATTCACGTTCACACCGAGTATTTGATCTCTTTGCTAACAACCAAAATGTGTCAATAGAGGGGTCCTTAAACCCGCAAAGGACTTAAATCGCCTCAGGGTCAACGTAGATACTTGAAATAAGGTCTGTGGTTAACACAAGCTGAAGAGATTTCACGTTCTACATTCTAAAATATGTCAGTCATTTCCCCACTTGTCAATGTCCGAAACTTCTATGTGTCCTAGCTGCTAACAAGTGACTGAATAAACTGCTAAACAAACCAAAAATGTGTTGCGTTCAGCTTAGCGGTGGTGAAGCACAGCCATGCAACTGTGATAAAGTTAGTTCTTAACCCTGAATTGTTGTTTTTTCCTGCATTTATGTTTAAGAAAAATCACAAAGTAAAGAGACCCTGCTGAACAAAAAGCACAAACGCATGTTGGCCACAAAGCTTATGTTCTGCAATATACTGAAATCCAATGGAAAAATCCCATCGCTTCGAGGGAGCACTTTCATATAAGACTCAAAGGCTTTGTTGTCATATGCACAGTAGCTACAGTGTAGACATGGCAATCCATCTATCCATCTTCTCCCGCTTTTCCGTCAGGGTCGCGGAGGTAACAGCTCCAGCAGAGAGCCCCACGCTTCTCTTTCCCTGGCCACATCAACCAGGTCTGACTGGGGGATTCCAAGGCGCTCCCAGGCCAGCGAAGAGATATAATCCCTCCACCTGGTCCTCGGTCTACCCCTCGGTCTCTTCTTTTCATGGCAATGAAAAACTTAACTCCCAGGCTCCTCCAACAATGGAAGAGTTTGCAATGCTAACTTCCAAGTCGGCCTTCAAAAATGTGTCATCACTGCACCCCTCTATTGTGTCTCGTATCAAAGCTTTAAGTATTTGGTTAGATTGTCGGTGTTGTTCCTTAGATCATAGTTCATTCCTGATTTACATCTTGTTCTTGTACATCAGCATTGACTGCATATACGACAAAACCATAGATGTGTGAGACCTGGAAAAACCGACCAATCAGAGCAGACTGAGCTTTTTTCGTGTTAAAGAGATGGGCGCAAAAACAGAGTGTCGTTTCCGGCAAAGGATGGAAGCAGCTATCTGTAGACAGTGTGTGTTTTTTAACAAAGCCTGTTGTATGTACTAGTAAAAATATATTCTAAAGCATTACATACACAGAAGGCCTTTTTTGTACGAACACCTACATTATTTTCTGTCCTTTCATTTTGTATACACAGCTGACTGGATTTTTTCAAAGTGAAGACCGACCCACCAGGGGAGACGTTTTTCCTCTAGTTTGTTTTCCTACAATTCCTTGTTTCTTTGACCACGTCACAGGACTTATGAGAGGAAGGTCCCTTTAGACCAACATCAGCTTTGTAAACTGCATCCCTGACCCTCAAAGGGTTTCCCTGGTGCGAAGAGAAACCAATCGCACCAGTAAAATCTAAATGTTCCTTCAAAATTCAGATACTTTTACTGAAAACACCATTAGGATCTTTTTCTGTTCTGCCATTTTGTTTATTTTACAGAGAAAAGAACTAAGTGGAAACAAAGGAAACTGGAGTACAGTTAGCTCATCTGGATAGTCCATTAACTCAATGTGTTTGCCTCTGTGTGTGTGTGTGTGTGTGTGTGTATGTGTATATGTGTATGTGTGTGTGTGTGTGTGTGTGTGTGTGTGTGTGTGTGTGTGTGAGTGTAAGACACCCACGCACACAGGCTGAGTCACTGCGTTCAGCTGCCAGTCGCCTGTTTCAACAACAAAAAAGCCAAAAAGACATCTATTTTTTATCAGTACACACACACACACACACACACACACACACACACACACACACACACACACACACACACACACACACACACACACACACACACACACACACACACACACACACACACACACACACACACACACACACACACACACACACACACACACACACACACACACACACACACACAGATCAGCTTTAATACGAAACATAACAGGATACAAGACACAGATGCAGCTCTTAATGCCAAAACCTGCACACACACACACACACACACACACACACACACACACACACACACACACACACACACACACACACACACACACACACACACACACACACACACACACACACACACACACACACACACACACACACACACACACACACACACACACACACACACACACACACACAGCTTGTATCACAGTCAGTTAAGTCCATACAAACAGCCCAGGCAGGATGTGTGTTTGAAGTAATGCTGTGACCTTAAAATGTCCTTAAATGTATTCAAACAATGAGTGAGTAATCACATTAATCTGTGCATCATTAATGTGCACATAAACCCAAACTACTTCCACTGACATCCTGACCGATGTGTTAGTTCATCCGATTATCATTTTCACAACCTCTTATTGTCACATAATGGCATTCAGTTTTCCTGTATTGGATTCTGACTCCACACACACACACACACACACACACACACACACACACACACACACACACACACTGCTCCAGTTGTGCGAGTGTCTCTGCAGGTTCAGCACTGACACAGCAAAACACACAGTGCACTATAGAGAACTACAGAGTGCTGCATTACACTACAGGAATATACACTCCAATATATGTTAGTGCTATTAGCTCACATTTAGAATCAAACAGAAGGTAATGGACATGTGAAATTATTCATTTGTCTTACAGTGATGGGATTTTCTTGTACTCACAAATGTTAAATCTCAAATGTCTGAGTTTTCTTAAATGCACCAAGGAGTCCAGTCCTAATTGTCTCCTCCACATGTTGTTGGAAAGCCTTAGTGTGCTGCATTCATTTCTTAATGTCCTGCTCTGTTTCGAATCAGAAGTCTTTCATTTCTCCAGAGACGGAGTCCTTCAGCTCCACATTGAATTGTTTATTTCACATGAATCTGCAATTGTTTGCGGATATCAATCCTTAATGGATTGGTTTACTTAACTGTTGTCTTTCTTTATCCGTTAAATATAACATATTTGCCAAATATCTGGGGTATTAAAGGCGCAAAGTTTCCCGCTTCCACCGCCAATGATCACATAAGTGGTACCCATGGTTTTAAGTATACCAGTGGCTTTTGTTTTGTATCCAATATAAAGTAATTGACCTGTGCATTTTGGTTAATTTGACATTTGATGTCCTTCAGTGACATGTCTCTATAGGAGCAAAACAATACATGTCAAATATCTGAGCTTTCTTGAATGCACCACGGACGAAATGTGTCAAAACAGTCCTTATTCACATGTACTCTAACACGCTAAGATCATCACAAAATAAAACATGCTCAATAAGAAACAGGTACTTAAACGCAGGGTGGAAACGATATGTAAACTGATTGTGTGAGAAGTATGTGTTTTGATCCTTAAAGCATGTAAACATATCCTAGTAGAGACAGTATGAAACGGTCCAGAAGCACTGTATGATTCCTTTAACTAAAAACTCTGGACTCTCCCTCTGTAGCAGCTCTGCTCTGTTGTTTCTTCACACTCTGTCTTCCTGTCTGTCTCTCTGTCTGTCTGACTGACTGTCTGTCTGACCCCTGGGAGCAGAAGGAATTTCCTGATTCCTGAGAAAAGCAGGGATGACTTTTCCATATACTTGGCGTGAGGCAGAGACAGAAATGAAGAAAACAACGTCCGATGGTGACCCGACCTCTCACAGCCACCACTGAGAATACCCTGACACACTGCACCACAGCAGCTGATACAGATGTAAGCAGTGCATTAAGAGGATGTTAACAAGAGGAATGCAGAGCTGCCAGACGAAGCACACCAAACACACCGCAGGCCTGCAAAGGCAGATGTTCGATTCCCACAACACTGTACTGAAACGTCTTCAGGCTGGAAACTGTACGAACTTTGGATCAGAGAGTTATCCAAAGTTATTGAACCCATATTACTTTGACCACATGCTGTATATTTCAGATGCAAAGTAGACATATTGCTCAGTGGTTGGTCCCCAAAGGTGGATTGAATCATTAGAAACCTTGCTTTAGTAAAAGGTATGCAAGCTTTCAGCAAAATGTACTAAAGTCAGTGTTTCACAAATGTTTCTAGATTACTGCTGCATTACTTTGCACTGTATTTCTGTAGATGTGTTTGACTCCTTCATATCCTTTATATTGGTCAGTTAAATCTAAAGCAGTGCATCATAGACAACAAGGGGGTTTGTAGCTTGGTCCTGCAAGAACCGCATCTTTCAAAAGTAGACATTCCTTATTTTGCTTTAGTAGAGAAACAGTTTTCAGCTGATCCCAGAGGCTGTTTAAAGACTTTAAAAAGCTTAAGAAGGGGAATTGTTTCAACACACCAACACACACTTTATCTTTCAGTTTATCCGAAGAGAAATGTATGAAAAATTGTAATCTGAAAAGTTCCTAAATCTGTCAGACAAATGGAGTAAATTAAAGAGGCCCTTTTATGCTCATCTTCAGGTTCATATTTGTACCTATTATCTCTCCTGGGACATGTCTCCATGCTTTAGTGTTCAGAAAGCTCTTTATGTTTCTCATACTGCCTGTGCTGCAGCTCCTCTTTTCACCCTCTGTCTGAAACCAGAGCCCAGTCTGCTCTGATTGGTTAGCTGGTCGGCCCCGTTGTGATTGGTCAACCCCTAAAAGACATCCCGCCCCTTAGCCTATCCTGTACAATGTGTTGGAGCGCTAGCCAACAGAAGTGGAAGTGTTACACAGTGATGTCACTGTGTTCAGGAAATAAATAAAGGAGTTCAATGGATAAGTTTCAGGCAGTAGGGGAGTTTGTGGGACAGACACAGGGATTTTAGCCTTTGCAGACCATTTACATGCACACAAACCTATAGAACACACAACAGGAAAGGGAAACCCCCCAAAAAGCATAATAAGGTCTCCTTTAAAAACTACCATATTGGCCTTTGAGATGTTGAGAAGACAAAAAATACGTTGCTAAAAAAGGGTAATACTCAAGTACAAAGCTGAGGTATTACATATAAATACTCAGTATGTGATCCTTGTGTACCTAGTTACACCTAGTTACCCCCCCCCCCCCCCCATTGGTAGTCACTGGTGCTAGTCCATGGATTAAAATCTACCTCCAGGAAAAAATGAATCTGCTTTTTGTGAGTGTTGTGATTGGGTAAAGACCTGACAGAGCCAGCTGGTGTTTTCATGCTGGAAACATGAACGTTGAGCTCAGAAATATCCTTAATACTTTTAATAAATTCTTGATGTTTGAGTTATTTGCCACGTGCAAAAAAAGAAGAGGGAAAAGGGGGAGCTGCTTACGGCTGCAAAATATTAAAGCAAAAACAAAAGATGGTGAAAACAGCTGGGAGAATCTCAGAAAACCAAAAACACTTTGAATCTCCGTGAAGTTTAATCGTCTGTGACATTCCAACGCCACCGTTTGATGGACATTAATAGGCTGGAGTTCTACATCATTTCCTGTTTGTGCAAAGCAGCACACTGATGTGAACGTGTGGAATGTACTAGAGGACGATATTTACACAGAGTACAAATATCAGAGAGGTTGGAAATAGGTAGAAAAACTTGTTTGGTATTCAAATGAGAAGGGGGCAAATGGTGATACTGTTGTTATCGGGTCTTCTTTTGTCCTTCACACTCTTGATTTGGGTAGTATTGATGATAATAATGAGGGATGAGGATGGATATAGGGGGTGAGTAGTGGGGATGGACCCTGGGGCAAAGATTAGTATAAGTTCACATGATAAGGTGTAGAAGATGTTGCTTCCTAATTTACATATGAAATGCATAATCCAATAGATGTTATAGTGTAGAATAAAACAGTACATGGAAAATCCAGTACACTGTTCAGACAATTTAAAGAAGGAGGAGACAGATATTGGCACATCGATTGGTATGGGAATTTAAAGGCTTCAAATTAAGGTTCCTGTATTGATATTTTACATGTCAGTATCCGCCGGTGCACGGTAATATGTAAGTTCCAATAGAAAACAGACTTGATGCTAACTGCTAACTTAATGATAGCCACCTGCTCAAATGGCATCAAAGAAGCCCAACTATGAAAACTCAAACCAGATGAAATCCAGAGAAAAAATGTCACCCAGCTGAACTGAGAACTGAACTGAGGGAAGTAGGGAGCAGAGACAGCCTGAGAAGAGCTCTAACCCGACAGTGAAGGACAGTGAATCGGAAACATGGAGCCTGCAGTCTCTGGTGTGGAGCTCAGGCTGGCAGGCAGAGCAGCCTTCAGTTGAAGTAGGGCAGTAGGGATTTTTATACTCCAGTTAACCCTCTGCACTACAGGGAGATGCTGAATCCTGCTCCACTCTGCTGCACAAGAGATTGGACGTCTCAATTCTGTCCGAATGATTAAACTACATCTCTGATGAGCCTGGTTACACATTACAGTGCTGAGGAAGAACCCCCCCCAGCACCAGTAAATAGGGATGCACGGTATAGGAGCACAACTTTTGCTAATATCACAAATACTGCAACAATACGATTTCAATTACAAGGCGTTTGATGGTTTTGAGATGGTATCGTCTGTCCATGAAACACAATGAGTCTCCCTTACATTAATTAGACAACTAAAGGAGATTTGAAAAATGCATCACTGGTGGTGCAGACTGGTATGTGAATTTTAAAATAAAAGACAGCATCCTCCACCCGGATAGACGAGTAGATCCTGGCTCAACTTTTTGCCAAAAGGCAGTCTGACACCACTGCCAACACAAATATATTAGCCGATCAATCTTCAAACAGGACTTTCTGGCTTACTTGTGATGTCAATGGATGAAGAAATTCTGCTTATTCATCTTATACTGCTGAACACAGAAATCTAAATCCACTCTTAGGGTGACATCTATGATCACCGTTTATGGGACTATGTTTCATTTCCACAGACAATGTAATCTGCATCATGTATACAAAAGTAGGAATATGTGCAATAAAGAACCCAACCATCAATCCAGAGTCATAAAACCACTGTACCCACCAAGCCAACATGTAACACCAACAACCAGCTTTATGGTTGAACTTTGCACAGTAACAAATCCATTCTCACAACGTTTATAAACCTATGAAATATCCTAAAGTGATTAGAAGGATACTGATGTGCAGTGTTTCATGGGTTGATCACAATATTTTCTTCCTATAATTAGGAATTTCTTATTTTGAAGTAGACCGCCAGTCTACCAGCAGAAGGTCATGGCTTCTTCAGGTTTATATTACATTGCATTTAGCTGATGATTCTTTCCAAAGTGACGTACAATAAGTGCAATAAACCATAAACATTCACACTAAGGTTAACTTGGAGGAAGTCAGGCAGTGAAGCAGTAACGCACTGAACAGTATCTGGAATTTGCCCCATTCAAAACTAAAAAGTGTAACTGTGTGTGTAAATGGCTCCAGGTTTCAAATGTGGAGCCCATTATTGATCTTTTTTCCCACCAAGGGAGGGGGACAAGATGGTGAGACAGGTTGAGCTACAGGCAGACAGACAGATGGCAGGCCTGCATGTCTGATGATGCTGAATTTTTAAATGTCTTTTAAATGGGACTTGGGGCAAAACCCTGAGCATGCTTCTTACAGACGGCATCAGAAACACCACAGTGATGCAGCCACATTTACAGTGTCAAATAAATCTAAATGAATTAATTTAGATAAACTGTATACAATAAAGAGTAATAATAAAGCTTTATTCATACAGCACTTGTCATACAGCAGGTGCAGCTCAAAGTGCTTTAACAAAATGGCACACATTACAAATTAAAACAGAGATCCATCTAATATAAATAATGATCCCTCGTGGAAACATAAAGGAACACATAAGACTAAATGAATAGATACAATCAAATAAATAATAACTTAAAAATATATCAAATAAATTAAAACATATATTATATATAATAGGTATGTGGCAGCTGCAGGCTAACACGCCCCTGGGCTGTGTAATGTAATGTAACGCTATATGAATGCCACGCCTTGCTGCTGGTGTCAGCTCTGCACGCCTGGCCTCGGATCTGCAGCACTAATACCCCGGCTGAGAGAGGCGCTGTCAGCCGGCTGCTGCTCCCCGGACAACCTGCGCATCAGGCCGGGAGTCTGAGCTCTGCAGGCCCTGCGGCGATGCATGCAGCACCGTCAAAATCACACATGCACAGCGAATAACGGCGGAGAAATCGACCCCATGTGTGCATATGCAGCCCATACTATGATGCATTTATCCAGCTGATGTGAATAAAATCCATGTTTTATGTGCTGCTTTTTCGCAATCCCCCCCCCCACCCCCCCACCACCACCACCATCACCACCCTTCTCCTTTCTCTGCATACACATGCAATGGGATTAATTGGCTTTTATGGCAGCGGATGTTAATTAAAGGATCCACTCTTACAACCAAAAGGTCGAGATTGTCTCAGATTTAAATAACAGGGGATGTTTATTCAACGTGTAAAATAAAAAAAACAACGAGGAAAAAGAGAAATGTGGTGGGATAGAGATGCGTTTATGTGAAGGGGAATTGGGCTACTTACTGTGCGGATCCAGGGAGATTTCTGGGAGAAAAACCGCAGCCACCGGCGGGGAGAGAGGCGAGCAGAGTCCGGGGGGAAACGGTGAGACGGTCACGGCTCCGTGGGGATTTCTGCCGGTTTAGTCCCGGTTTTCACCGACTCCCCTTTCCCAGATATCCCAGATTTCCCTGATTTCCCCTGCTGCTGCCACACTGAATCCCAACACCGCTAACACAAGTGTCAAGTTAGAGGCAGGCTGTATACAGAACTTCCGGGCAGGACTTTCAAAGTAAAACAACGCGCTGCTAATCTAAAACCATAGCTATATTATATATTATGTTATTAGAATATATAATCTATTATTTATGATCAAATTCACAATAACAATCTAATTAAAATAATAGAACATCAATAAATATTCATAAACATGGTTACTGTTTTTAGATTTGATTGATATTAGAAAAACTTAATTCATTCCTAATTAATTAATATATACATATATATATATATATATATATATATATATATATATATATATATATATATATATGTATATATATTTATATTATTGTTATTTCCCACCCCCTCTGATTCATCTCGCGACACCTTCCGTAACGCCAATCCCTATGTTGGTATTTTGTTTTGGAGTTGAAATTATTGCACTTCCGGTTTTCTACCGTCTGACTTGACACAGTTTAGCTTCATACCGGATCCCAAAAAACCCAGCGGGAGCGAGCATCCATGCCCTGCGCGTTCCCGGTGCCTTGTTTCCTGTCCTGCCCAACCCAGAATGAGCCTCCACCAATCAGCCCTGATGAGGTCATTCTATCCCGTTATACCCTACATATTTAATGTACATTATTACTATACACATATACTATTTATCTGTATTTATTAACATAAATGACAATTATGTTTATGCCATGATTATTATCATTATCATTATTATTATTATTATTATTATTATTATTATTATTATTATTATTATTATTATTATTATTATTATTATTATTATTATTATTATTATTACCATTGTTCGTATTATTATTTAATATTACCTTTATTATTATTATTTAATATTACTTTTATTATTTAATATTAGTATTATTATTTAATATTACCTTTATTATTATTATTTAATATTACCTTTATTATTTAATATTAGTATTATTATTTAATATTACCTTTATTATTATTATTATTTAATATTACCTTTATTATTATTATTATTTAATATTACCTTTATTATTATTATTATTTAATATTACCTTTATTATTATTATTTAATATTACCTTTATTATTTAATATTAGTATTATTATTTAATATTACCTTTATTATTATTATTTAATATTACCTTTATTATTATTATTATTACCATTGTTCGTATTATTATTTAATATTACCTTTATTATTATTATTATTATTTAATATTACCTTTAGTATTATTATTTAATATTAACTTTATTATTATTATTTAATATTACCTTTATTATTTAATATTAGTATTATTATTTAATATTACCTTTATTATTTAATATTAGTATTATTATTTAATATTACCTTTATTATTTAATATTAGTATTATTATTTAATATTACCTTTATTATTATTATTTAATATTACCTTTATTATTATTATTTAATATTAGTATTATTATTTAATATTACCTTTATTATTATTATTATTTAATATTACCTTTATTATTATTATTATTTAATATTATTATTATTATTTAATATTACCTTTATTATTATTATTATTATTATTATTATTACCAATGTTCGTATTATTATTTAATATTACCTTTATTATTATTATTATTATTATTATTATTATTATTATTATTATTTAATATTACTTTTATTATTATTATTTAATATTAGCATTATTATTTAATATTAGTATTATTATTTAATATTACCTTTATTATTATTATTACCATTGTTTGTATTATTATTATTATTATTTAATATCATTATTATTGTTATTGTTATTATCACCATTTGTAATATTATCATTTTTTATTTTATTATTATTATTCGCATTATTACAAGTGGATGGATGGATGGATGGATGGATGGATGGATGGATGGATGGATGGATGGATGGATGGCATTATTACAAGTAGTACCATTATTATCGTTATCATTATTATTACTGTGATTATTTTAGTTGTTATTGTTTTCATTATTATTTTCAATATTATTATTATTGCTGTTGTCGATATTGTATTAACACTCATATATTTTGTTATTATATCACACACACACACACACACACACACACACACACACACACACACACACACACACACACACACACACACACACACACACACACACACACACACACACACACACACACACACACACACACACAGCACCTTTTTAAACTAAAGTGTGTCCTCTAGTGGTCAGTATGTGTAGACAGCGGTGGAATACAAACAGCACATTGACTTTGGTATGTACAGTATTTCTTAAAACATGAGCAGAGTCTGTTTACATCTGAGCTCTAAAGGAACCACAAAAAGGGATTAAAAACCAGGACATGTGAGGTTTGGGACTTTTATATCTCAAAGAATATGGACTCATATTGTTTTGCTTTGTCAGTGCTGAACATGCAGAGACACAACCGGAAACTGGAGATGGTGTGTGTGTTGATGCGTGTGTGTGTGTGTGTGTGTGTGTGTGTGTGTGTGTGTGTGTGTGTGTGTGTGTGTGTGTGTGTGTGTGTGTGTGTGTGTGTTTTATCCAACAGCAGAACAGCAGGCAGAGAGGAAGGAAGAGGAGGTGAAAGAGCTGCAGCGCTAAACCACAAAGTGAAGAAAACCACAAAGCTTTTCATTTTCACCTTGAGGTGTGAAGACAAGAACATACTTTACAATCCTCTAATAAATCTGTGAGAAGTAGTACTAATACTAAGATACTTATTGAGAAACAGGCTGACATTAATCTGAAAGTGCAATGGGTTAGAGTGGGACATCCCCTGTTGGCTTATTCAATATTTCCAGCAGAACTTTGTTGAAATAATGAACAGTAGCTTTACCTGCATGAATTATAATGTACACTGACCACATTTCCACCAAAACCTTAGATCGACATCTCATTTCCTATGAGGGAACTTTGCAACCAGAGTTTGAAGCGGAGGTAAACTCAGCAGCTTTTCACCAGCAGAGAAAGCGTTTAAGGCCCACATATAACATCCACGCAACGTTAATGGTATAAAAGTTAAGATAAAATGGAGCTTTATTAAGGAAAAGCATTGCTGCAATTACAAGCAACATCATTTTTGGTTCAAAGACAAAACTTTCAGTCTCAGTTCCAGTATTATGCAATATTGCAAAATGAGTAATTAAAGGGTTAACCTAGCGGTGGGTAGGGGAGGAAATTCTTCATTTTCTGCAGAGATGTAGGAGTGTAAGTTGTGAGATGAGACTGTGGAAACTCAATACCAAACTGATTCTGTAACTCATTCATTGCCTTTGAGTTTTGTATGAAGTTCAATTATAACTCTTGCATAATGTGGTTTCATGTTATTGGAAAATCAACGATGAACTTATCCAACCACTCAAATGAGATCCCCAATGTTGTGAAAAAAAACCCACCATGACAAACAACGTTCTTGTCCAGGAGCACAACAAATCTCATAGTTGTATCCCTGACTTTAAAAAATAAAGAATGGCTTGAACTTCTCTTTAAATCTGTTGACAAAATAACATTTATACTCCAAACTGGCTCATTCCCAGTCCTGCATGTAGAGTTTTGTGAATCCATTCAGTTTAATTTCAGTTTAACATTCAGCACAATCCTTCTGTTACGTCTCTGCGCTGTATTTTCTTATCTTCCTATCCAAAACTAGCCTCTGTCGTTATAGTGCCGTACCACATTTATTTTATCTAAGGCGGATCTACAATTCAAAAAGACTGAAATATCGTTATTACTTCTAAATGTCATTACAATCTATTTCTTGTTAAAGTAAGAGGTGCGATATGATCCTCCTTCCCCTAAATGTCACTGATATCAGGAATCTCCCTTACCTCCTATTTGTGTGTGTGTGTGTGTGTGTGTGTGTGTGTGTGTGTGTGTGTGTGTGTGTGTGTGTGTGTGTGTGTGTGTGTGTGTGTGTGTGTGTGTGTGTGTGTGTGTGTGTGTGTGTGTGTGTGTGTGTGTTTGTGTGTGTTGTCAATGCCATACTGTATTGGCATTTTGTGTGTGTGTGTTTGTGTTTGTGTGTATCTGTTATGATTCCCCCACCTCACACAGGAAGTGTGCTACTCTTCAGTAGTTGCTCGTCTCTGTAATATTGCACACATATCCCCTTCCTTGCATTGTGGCACACCATTGCACCTCACAGAGGAAGAAAGCAACCCCCGATATAGACTTCTATCAAACACAAATAAACAACAGCATACAATCAGAAGGACAGGATGAGAGCGGGGGTCCTCTGGATGCTGATGATGATGTGTCTGAGTGATGGAAAAGGCCAGCAATGCTCAAGTAAGTGGACGTAATGTTGGTGAAACTGCTGCAGAATTATTCCAGAACTGTCAGACCGAGATTTATTTTAACCAGGATCCCAGCTTTTTGCTTTCATGTGATTTTTTTTCTTTCATGGGATTCTGAATAATTTGTCACTTTAATACTAATTTGAACCCAAACCATGACTTTTGCCTAAACCTTAAAAAAGCATTTTTTAGTGAAGGTGTAAAACTTCTTTGAAAAGCCCATATGCAAGTGAAAATGTACACATGTTGGTTGACATCAACGCAGGAGCATATTTGAATAACTTCTCGTAAGGTGGTGGATCTCTGCCTGTAGAAGAATAAACATTACATTCTTTGCCTCTTTTCCAGTGTCGCCAGTTTGGCCAATTTTCAACCCAATTTGTATTTCATATTTCAATTTAATACTCTTTATTTGGAGTCACATTATATTGAAATTACAGTTTTGATTCGAAAAGATATATATCAACATATATACACATTTATTTATATTCTATGTATTTGTTTAATTAAATGTTTGGCTTTTCATATTTATTATTTAACAGTTTTTTACTATTTTTAAATATTTGTTTTTTATATTTCCAATAATAAAAAGCATTCAAAATAATGTTTAATACTTGAATTAATAAAAAAAGGAAAAAAAGAAATCATTTTATATATTAAAAAAATGCAACAGTCAAAAAGGAGTAAAAAAAGAGACAAGAAAGGGGAGAAAAAATATGTTATGTTACTTTATTATTTCACATTGTTCAATTATTATAGGGAGTCTGGCCAGGTTGATGTGAATAGTACTTTTCATTTTAAGGAGCTAATGAACTGTGTGTGACTGGGTCCCAAATGAAAATGCTCCCTATGATTTAGATTTTACGGGGTGCTGAGTTCAGTAAACTCGCCACGACATGACTAATGGCCTTGGGCAGCGGGAACTGTAGGCTATAGGCTTTCCCAAATATTTGTGTCAGCCTCCGCTGTTGCAGGATCATACTATTGACCTGACTGACGGCGTGCAAGCACCTGCGCGTGACCACACAGCTACACTATTGTTGGGGTGTGATGTTTTTGCCTTTAACACTTAATTTATTCAGTACAGTGTGTTATAAAGCGCATGTGGTATGTGTGTGTGTGTGTGTGTGTGTGTGTGTGTGTGTGTGTGTGTGTGTGTGTGTGTGTGTGTGTGTGTGTGTGTGTGTGTGTGTGTGTGTGTGTGTGTGTGTGTGGCCTTCATAATAACGTTGTCCTCCGGGCAGCATCAGGTAAAGAGGTTGGTTAGCCTTCCCAAACCTGAGCCTCACGCGCCGGAAACCCAGTGACATTTCTTCTCACAAACAAGCCTGTTGTGTTTTTCTGCCAGATAAGACGTACCTCAAGGTGTCAAAACTCAGTAAAGTTAACGTCTCCTGTCCATCGACCACGAGTGAGGAAATGAGCTACCAGTTCTTCTTCAATAACAGCCCCATCGACCTAATACATCTGACAAGGGTAAGTCAATGATTTGTGATCTGAAGGATTGTGGCAAATATTGTATTATCTAGTTTACAAGGAGGCCCAGTTTCTGCACAGAGACTGCGATGAACTGGTAGTTCATGAACTTGCAGCGAGCGACCGCTAGAGGGCAGCACCAACTGGACTTTATGCAGTTGCTCTTTCACGGAATAAAATCACACCACTAAAGATTTGGATTTGGAATAGTTTAATGCATATATTGAAGAGGGAAGAGAGCCAAGATGAGGATGTGAACATGTAGTGGATATAGTGGATTTTGAGCAGATATGGGATGTTTTCGATGCATGTTTTTTCATTCCTAATTATCATGCCCTAACCCTAAGTTATACTAACCCTAACCCTACAAACCTTTCTTTCTCTTTCTCTTTAACCATGTGTTATCATGACCTGTATGCACTTCTTCTTACAGCTTCATCTGTATTTACAATGTTGACTTTCATATACTTTATATCTCTTTTATGACTTGTCTTTTATTCGATTTTTCCCATTTAGTTGTATACATGTTTGGGGGGGTGGACCGGGCAAGGTATGGGTACAGAATCAGGGGGACTTTTCAGTAGCACGGACTTTATCAACATAGTCAAGTAGCGGTTTCCAGTGTGAGGAAAACTTCTCGGGACGGCCCCTAAGGCTGAATTTCATCTTCTCCAATTTCAGTAGAAATAATAAACCGTGTAGCCCAGATTTAAAGGAGGGTGGTTGGGAAGATTTCCATAGGAGGAGAATTTTTCTGCGCGCAATCAAGGACGCGAAAGCTATGACATTTTTCTGCAAAGATGTGGTTACGAGTCCATCGGGAGGCACTCCAAAAATAGCTATCTGTGGCGAACGACTAACAGATATTCCTAGGATGTCAGAAATAGATTTAAAAAATGATTGCAGTAGTTAGACAGTTTAGAGCATGTCCAGAACATGTGTGTTAGATTGCAGGGCGTCTGAGAGCATCTGTCACAAGCTTCAGTAGTACTGTCTGGATACAATTTGGAGAGTTTATCTCTGCTATAGTGGAGTCTAAAGAGTACTTTAAATTGGATAACAGACAGTCTGGCGCAGCTAGAGGAGGAGTTAACAGCTTCCAATGCTTTTTTCCATAGAGCATCAGAAATGCTTATCTGGAGTTCGGATTCCCAGTCAGCCCTGCTCTTATTTACAGATGAATCATTTGTTGGTGTTAAGAGATCATAAAGAAATGAGACGTGGCCCTTAGGCAGAGACTTAGCCTGGAGTACTAAGTCTATACCACTGAGGGGTGGGGCTTGGGGGAACTGGGAAGAGTGGGTTCGTGCAAAGTCGCGAAGTTGGAAGAAGCGAAAAAAGTCTGCATTACCCAGTCCAAAGGTCAAGCGTAGTTGGTTGAAACTGGCGAACAGTCCATCAATGTATAAGTCACTCAAGCAACTCAGGCCTTTATTTTCCAGAGCTGCAAAGCGCGAGTCAATCCTGGCTGGTACAAATAAGTGATTATTACACAGAGGTGTACTTTGAGGTAGGGAGAGCCATCCAAACCGTTTCCTGATTTGAATCCACATTTTTAATGTATTAGTTACAATGGGGTTAGATCTGCGAGAGAAAGGGGGAGGGTGCCACATACTAGTGCCCGGAGGGATGTGGAGCATGAGTTTGCCTCCAACTGACACCAACTATGTTGAGGTGAGGTGAACCAGAGCAAAATCTTTTGTGTGTTAGCCGCCCAATAGTAGCCAAAGAGATTGGGTAATCCCAGGCCGCCCGATGATCTGCTCCTCTGGAGTAGGCTAAGGATTGATTTGCTCTGGCCCGTTTACCTGCCCAGATGAATGTGGATATGATGCAGTTGATAAGATTAAAAAACGAACCAGGGAGGTAGATTGGTAGGCACTGAAAGAGGTAAAGGTATCTTGGTAAGATATACTCATTTTTACTGTTTGCACTCTACCCGCTAGAGACAGTGGTAAACGCTTCCATCTTTGAAGATCTTGCTTGACTGCTGCTGTCAGTACCGAGAAGTTCTGTTCTTTCAGTGTGCGCATAGATCGTGTGACCATTATTCCTAGATACTTTATGCCTACCGCAGCTGTTTTGAATGGTATGAGGTGAGTTGGGATTTCTGTGGCCAATTGATTTATTGAGAAACACTCGCTTTTGGTGATGTTCAGTTTATACCCGGAAAATACGCTGAAAGAGTCCAGAATTGAGATAATAGGTGGAAGGCTTGACAGGGGATCGCTTACATATAGGAGTAGGTCATCGGCATACAACGAAACCCGCTGTTCCTCTCCATGTCTCCTTATTCCTTTGAACCCTCCTTCTGATTTCAATGCTATGGACAATGGCTCGATGGCAAGCGCGAACAACAGTGGAGAGAGAGGGCACCCTTGGCGTGTGCCGCGGAAGAGTGGGAAAGGATCAGAGCGCTGTGTATTCGTGCATACTGACGCCTGGGGAGAGGAGTACAATAATTTGATCCAGGAAATAAAGCAGGTGTTAAACCCAAATTGCTGCAAGGAAGAGAAGAGGTAGGGCCATTCCACCCTGTCGAAGGCCTTCTCAGCGTCAAGTGATATAACCACCTCTGGATCAGTAGGGGAGGATGGAGTATGAATGACGCCGAGGAGCTTTCTGACATTGGAAAAGGAGTGCCTCCCACCAATGAACCCCGTCTGGTCGTCCGAGATGATTATAGGCATAATAGGTCCCAAGCGACGAAGTATTTTCCCATCTACTGGAAGGAGGGAAATTGGCCTATATGATGCACAGTTTAAAGGGTCCTTGTCTTTTTTATGGATGAGGGAAATGGAGGCTTGCGTTAAAGTGGCTGGTAGAGAGCCATGGCTGTATGAATAGTTGAACATCTCCAGAAGTAGAGGGGCCAGCTGGTTAGAGAATCGCTTATAAAACTCAACGGGGTACCCGTCGGGGGGCCCGGTGATTTGCCACTATTCATTGAGCTTATTGCTTCTTTTATCTCAGGAAGTGTTAACGGAGCGTCCAGCGTCTGATTGTCATCGGCCGAAACTCTTGGTGAGTCTAGTTTTTGAAAGAAGGCGTCCATTTGGGTTTCATCGTCGGGGGATTCAGATTTGTACAATTGACGATAAAATGAATTAAATGAGGTGTTAATTTTGATTGGGTCGGTCACTACTGTGCCTGATTCATCTCTAATTTGGATAATTTGGTTGGCTGCTTGTCTAGCTTTTAGCTGATGAGCAAGGAGGCGCCCAGCCTTGTCACCGTGTTCATATAGCGATCCATAGGAACGGAGAAGTAGTCGTTCAGCTTCTGCTGAAAGGAGTAAGTCGAGTTCTGTCTTAAGTCTCTCTTTATACAAGTCCGAGGTATTTGTTACTGCTAACGATCTGTCCAAGTCTGCGATTAATTTTCCTAGTTCTTCCTTACGCATTCTGCGTTGGTTATTAGCATAGGATGCGTATGAAATGATCTTGCCTCTGAGAAAAGCCTTCAGGGTATCCCATAGCAATGACGGGGAGGTCTCTTTATTTTTGTTGGTGTCGCAAAAGACTGATTGAGTCAGAAATTTAATTACAAAATGTTCCTTCTTTAAGTAAAAGAGGATCGAGACGCCAAAACCCAAAATGTTTGGGTTTTAGGTCAAAACCAAGATCTAGTACTACAGCTGAGTGATCTGAAACTGTTATGGGTAAATATTGTACAGAAGTGAGGAGATAAGATTTTTATCCACTAGGAAGTAATCAATCCGGGAAAAAGAGCGGTGGGCGTGTGAGAAAAAGGAATATTGACGAGAAGATGGGTACATGAATCTCCAGGGATCAATGTAGCCAGACTGGTCCATGAAGGTGGACAAAGTTTGAGACATCTTTGAGGGCGGAATAATTCGGGAGCTCGATCTGTCGACAACTGGGTCAATGACACAATTCAAATCCCCACCAAGAATCAGAGTATGGGTGTCCGGATTGGGGATTAGGGATAATACTGAATTGAAGAAGCTGTGGTCATCCCAATTAGGGGCATAGATCGATGCTAAGACTACAGGCTTCTGGTATAATATACCGGAGACAATTGTATAACGTCCTTCTGGATCTGTGATCATTTTACTGGAGGCAAATTGAACGTTTTTTTTATTAATATGGCTGTACCTCTTGTTTTACAATTAAATTGGGAGTGGAAGATTTGTCCTATCCATGGTCGGCTCAACTTCCCATGCTCAGACCTTAGAAGGTGTGTCTCCTGAAGAAGTATCACGTCGGCGTTCAGATTTTTGATATGAGTCATAATCTTTGTTCGTTTTAATGCGGCATTCAAGCCCCCCGTGTTTAAAGAGGTGAACCTTACCATTTGCCCACCGTTGGTCCCTCCATCTAATGAGCCAGTCATGTTACAGCGGATGGTAGGAGCTTTATCAGGTCGATTCTAAGATGCAGGCAGCAGAAGAAGAGTGAAATCATTTGTCTAGTTGTTGACATGTGTATGTAGTAGGGTGAATGGAGAAAACAGAACAAACAAATAAACCCTAAAATGTAAAGCACTACCAGCTTCAAATCCTGTTTTTGTTGACCTCTGGTGTTGGGAGTTAATTCAAGCAGGTGTATTTATGTCATTAACTATAGATCACTTCCCTACACACCACTGCAGAACATCTAAGCAATATCAGCAACTATAGCAGCCTGATTTTCTGCATCGAATCAGGGATTATTGTTGCTTTTTTAGTCACTTTCTGCAGGTCATGATGTCATTACGTCATGTATTCGTCCCCTAATATAAAACATCTTACATTTCCTTTTCGTAACAGCGTGATTCTGTAAAAGTGCCGTTCTCGGGTCAGTTTGAGGTGACAGCCAACAGCACTGGGGAATTTATCTGCAGGAGTGAGGAGAATTACCCTCCCCCCCACATACACGACTGTCACACCACTGAAGTCATCGTGGCAGGTGAAATGCTTTCTTACAACATTGAAAATATATAATATTTAGACAAATTAAATCAATTTTTTGTTTTTTTATCAATTCACAGAATTGCCGTCTCTGCCTGAAATCAATGGCTCAGTTCTAGCTGTCAATCAGAGCAGTCCGTGCAGCTCTCCATTGATCCCAGAGGAGGTGATGTGGATGGGAAGTGGAGTTCTATTGGTCTACAGCCTGTCAATCACCTGCATTGCCATTCTCTTATGGGTAAATATGAGAACATGGAGCGACTCAGGCACCCAGCTTTTTGTTATTTATGTGTTGTTGTTACATATTTATCACAATTTCTATCAGATTTTATGTGCACAATTTCACCAAACGTCTTATGACAGTATAATATATTTTATTGATCTAGTAATGTCCTATTTGCATTTGTTGAATTTCTTACTATACATCCATATTTTTTAATGTATTTTTATTATAAATGTTTAAATTACATTATTTTTTAAATCTATATATTCACATCATTTTATAAAAACAAATATTCTCACAAGTGAAACTCTTCTCTTTTTATCTGTTTGATTCCTTTAGAAAAACACGAGGAGAAATGAAGAGGACACAAACGATTACATAAACACCAGACCAGGAGAGTTCAGAAAACCCGGCTAAGCTTCACAACAGCGTGTGGCAATAATAAAGCCACATCCTGGCTATTAAAGCTGGTAATGTGTTATATATTCCAAATAAAAATACATCTATATTTCACATTTTTATTGAAGAGTGTTATATTAATGCTGTACATCTTTAAACAATATCTGTGATTGTAAGAATGGCCGGAGTCCTGAGGTGATTTAATTATCGGTTATCAGCAAGAGTCAGCTTTTCATGCTCAGTCAAATAACTTCTTGAAGAGTTCAGAAATGTCTCACACGATTTACTGAGAAACGACCGCAAGGAAATGTGTCAACGAGGACACTGATTATGTGACATAACTTTATCTGATTCTAGGTAATCCTGCCTCTGCAGAGAAGTCAATTTGGATGCACTGAATAAAGCAGTAAAGAAAAAAAGCACTTTCTTTTTACATTTCCTGAGATTTTATGCTACTTTGCGAGCTTTCAGATTGTATAATTATTGTTTATTTTGAAGGCATATTAGACAATCAATGTGAAAAAAGGGCACTGCTCCAGTTATGGCTTTGAATGGATCAATTTCTTAACCCTTTTTAAGATGGGAGGCAGATAAAATGTAAATAAATAAATAAAGTGTATGTCATTAAAGCATCATTACCACATACTTTACATCCTGTTGCCTTATTTTCATATCTTCATCAACGGTTTATCAGTGGATAAGCATTATTGGAAATGTGGATTAACGCAAACATGCAGGAAAACACGAAGACACCACTTTTACTTAGACTGCCACTGAGTGACTTTACGATGCAATTTCGCTCTATTTCCATGTATGAATTGTATGTTGGAGTGTTATTTTATTTTATTTTCCAGTGCCAAATATACAATTCCATTATAGGTTCATTAAAAGGACCATTAAGTATTCAGAATGCGAAGAAAAAACAAATGTTTACTACTTTTTAGTACTTTGACAGTGACAGACAAGCTACAGTGTTGGGTTGGTTGTTTACAGATGATATAGCATGTAAGAGACATATAGGCTGAAGATGAGCAGCACGGTGTGTTAGAGTGTGTGTGTGTTGCAGAGGGGGTGGTTCACCTGGGAGTGGGCGTGTGTGCGTGCGGAAGTGTGTGTGCGTAAAGGTGGGCACTCACCGGTGACGCGGATGAGAGAGAGAGAGAGAGAGAGAGTCAGGGTTGGGAGTAGCCGTAATTTTTATAGCAGACACCCTGCAATAACCCCCGAGGACCCTCTGGGGGTCACAAACCCCCTGTTGAACACCCATAGTTTAAACCACACTAAAATCAGATGAATGTACTGCCCAAGTGCAGACGGACAGCACTGAGGTTGACTTGAATTAAATGTATTATGACAACAGATTTCACATAACTGTATTAGGTTAGTTGAAAGCAATGAAATGAAGTTTAAATATTAGGTTCAACTTAATATCATTGTCAACGCTTCAGTTTTTTCAGTGAGCTTCTGATTAAACGTCTGCTCTTCACTTTAAACCTTACTGAAACAATGACTCTAGCAAAAACATAAACCACAGCTTTCCGAGGTGACTGTAACTTCAGTTTCCAGGCAAAACATGTGTGTGTGACGTTGGGAGGACACCGAATCTCAGCATCAGCTCTTTTCGTTTTACTATCTGTATGAAAACACTGTGTCATCTATATGTTCTACAGTTTGCAGCTTATGGTTGCATAGCAAGATTGTGTGCATGAAAGAAATGCACAAGATGAAACCACATAAACTATTTCGATATTCCGGCATCACACACAGTCCATTTAAACACATTTGAACCTGTTTGTAATGCTAGAAAAGGGAAACGATAAACAAATGAACAAAGATGTAAAGGCTTGATTGATTTTAAGACTTACAGTGGAGGAAATAAGTATTTGATCCCTTGCCAATTGAATTAGTTTACCCACTTACAAAGACATGAACAGTCTGTCATTTTTATGGTAGGTTTATTTGAACAGTCAGAGACAGAATAAAAACAATCCAGAAATGTTCATTAAAAAAGATTTGCATTTAATTGGGGGAAATAAGTATTTCATCCCCTTGCAAAACATGCCTTAAGGGAAGGAGGTTATCAGCCAATATTTTACGATACATGGCCCCCTCAATCCTCCCCTTGATGCAGTGAACCGCCCTGTCCCCTTAGCAGAGAAACCCCCCCAAAGCATCATGTTTCCACCTCCATGCTTGACGCTGGGGATGGTGTTCTTGGGGTCATAGGCAGCATTTCTCATCCTCCAAACACGACATGTGGAGTTGATGCCAAAGACCTTGATTCTGGTCTCATCTGACCACATTACCTTCTCATAAGCCTTCTCTGAATCCTTCAGAGGATCACTGGCAGACTTCAGACGGCTTGTACGTGAGCAGGGAGCAGGGGACCTTGTGGGCGCTGCAGGATTTTAATCCAGTACAGCGCAGTGTGTTACCAACAGTTTTCTTGGTGACTGTGGTACCAGCTGCCTGCAGATCATTAACAGGTCCCTCCTGTGCAGTTCTTGGCTGACCCCTCGCCTTCTTCATGATCACTGATGCCCCAAGAGGTGAGATCTTAGATGGTGGAGACCCAAACAGAGGGCGATTGATGGTCATGTTGTGCCTCTTCCATTTTCTAATAATCAAACCAGTTGTCTCTTTCTCACCAAGCTGCTTGCTGGCGGTCTTGTCTTCTATTCCAGCCTTGTGCCGGTCTACAATCTTATCCATGATATCCTTAGACATTAGTTCCACCATGATCACAAGATGTCTTTGGTCTTCCCGTTGTGCAAAGATTGTAATCTGATTTATTGACTGTTGAAGTATATCTTGTAGCAATGTTTGTGAAGATGATGAAGAAGTCTCCGGAGACACCAGCTTGTATATAATAAGGTTTATTACAACAGCATCGTATCATACACCAACACGGGCAATACGAGGTTCCCAGAGCCAATTGTGGAAGGATAGGAGAAATGTGTGTGTGTGACCAAATGCGATGTTCTTTAAGAATGTGTACCCAAATAAGGTGAGATATACGTTTGTCTTTTTCTTACTCATCCATGGAGGCCTTCTGACATATTCCAGAGGTTTGTTATACAACACCCTGTTAATATAAACCTACCATAAAAATGACAGACTGTTCATTTCTTTGTAAGTGGGTAAACTAACTAAATTGGCAGGGGATCAAATACTTATTTCCTCCACTGTATATTGTTTAAATTCAGTAAATAAAGGAGCTGATGGGAATAGAAAAGTGTTTAGCATACATTATGTTAGAGTTTACAATTGTTTTCTTAAAAGTGAATACAGTTCATAACAGAGGGTTTCCCTGCAGCTCTTTTATGCGGTGTTGATGCTGATCGTGTTTCTTATTTAAATCATTTTTCTATTGATTCCCTTCACAGAAAAAAGTGTGATTCTTTTTTTTTTTAAGAGGGAAACTAGCACTAATGTGTTTTAAAGCTAGTAAATAAGACTTTGTATCTTAAAAAACAACCTGCAAAGGCTTTCAGTCATTAGAGTTGCATATTTTCCCACAAGTATTATCTGCAAAAAGTCTTAAAACCTCCTTTTTGGGGACCTTTTCTACAACTGTATTGAATCAAACGGATATGAGGTTTTACCAGGTCTTGCATTCTTTAAAGGTCATCATGACAAAAACAATTAACCTTTCACTCTAGTTCATACTTATTATCTGTTGCATCTTCAATATGTTCTGGAAGAAGAAGCTGCGAATAACTCCGACACTGGTTCAGTATTAAAACTAAATTAAGTTCTGCTCATCTTTCCTGCAGAATAAGCAACCAGGCAGCCATCCTCGGCGCCACCAGTTAAGATGGCGCCGAGGATGGCTGCCGTGTCTCGAGCATTGCCAACATATACGCTGTATCTGCTGTGCATATGACAAATAAAACCTTGAAACCTTGAAACCAGTTAAACCGCCGCCTCTCTTTACCGGCAGAACATCCCTTCCCCATTTCCTGTGATGGCAATAAGTTTCTATGACATTTAGAGACATGCACGGAAAAAAAGTGAGTTTCAGGGGTTTGGCTGTATTTAAATCAAAGTGTGAGTGTGAGTGTGTGTGCGTGTGTGTGAGAGGAGAATCCTGACTGTGTGATGGCTCTTATTGTGTTCATAGTGCTCAGCCTCTGCCTGCCTGTGTGGAGCTGTGAGTATGAACTGACTATTACAGATGTGATGAGAGCTGTGGTGTTTAGTATCCATTAGCTGATCAACTTTATATCAATCATCAATGGTTTTCAGACTTGATTTACATTCATTTTCCATAGAAATATTGCATTAAATGCTCTTTATTTAGCCTTTAAAATAAAGAGATGTGTCGTTTTTCTCTGCTTTATATCAAGTGAAGACATTTTAAGACATTATCATCACCTTAAACTTTGAAGAATTGTATATCCTTTTATTTTAGAGAGAAAAATGTGACGCACAGCAGCCCATTTTCTAACCGTCTCCTCCCAATTTCCCCTGTTTTTCTGCCAGCTGTGAAGGTGACCCAGCCCTATAAAGTGGTGAGCAGCGATGGCACGGCTAAGGTCCAGTGCTTTCTTCAACCCGAGCCCTTCAACCACCAGGGCGCCTCCTCCTACAACGACCTGCGGTACCCTTTCCCCGAACCCGAGGATCTGCGGGTGACGCTGCTGAAAGGCCTCCACGGCTCCACCAAACTCTGCTCCTCCATGGTCAACCTCACAGAGTCGAGGGGGACGGGGGAAGAGGGAGAGGTGAGTCGGACGTTAAATTATTCAAACTTTAACCAAAATGATACGAAACTACTGTAGATAAGATAAGATAATAAGTTAAGGTAAGATAAGCTGTACCTTTTATTAATCCCCGTGGGGAAATTCAGTGGTTAAAGCAGCAACAGGATAAGAATGGAAAACAGGACAGTGTGATTCACACAGGATAATAAAACACAAATAACATGATTAAAATGAGGAACAGGTTAGTATCTGTTCAGACAAAAAACAGAGTTAAGGACTTCAGTGAACATGTATACATTTTGTATCCGGATTGTTAAATATATTCACATTGATTGATACGGGTAAAAGTCATTGTGCAAGAGTGAAGGCTTGATGTGCAGTCCGGGTTATGATCTGTGGGTCACATGGTTAACCCCCTGTTGTGCAGCCTGATGGCTACAGGCACAAAGGAGTTTCCCAGGCGCTTAGTGCTGTGCCGATTAGGGATGAGTCTGTGGCTGAACGTACTCCTCATCTTCACTAGCTCTGCATGGAGGGGGTGGTAGGGGTTATCCAGGATACTGTCCAGTTTCCTCCTCGTCCTCCCCTCAGCCACCCTCAGGTTCTGTACTCCCTCCCCCATAAGAGAGGGAGAGGAGATACAACCCATACATATTAAAAGGAAAGAAAAGAAAAGACCTTAAAAGATTGACATATGAATCATGCAGTTCGCTCATTCACGTGTGCACAGACATGCTTCCTGAAAAAAGCGACCTATGCACAGCGGTGATGCAATCTAGCAGTAAAGGCCCTAGAAATCTGGAAAACCATTTTCAAAATAACTTTTTAATTATGAATGTTAACATAGATGGATAGTTTAAATTATACTTTGGCCACCAGAGTTTTACGAATCTAGACTATTTGTTTTGGAGAGGAGGAACAATTCAGCTGCTTCCTTTGACTTTTTCTTATTTGTGATTATCAAGAGCCCCCTAGTGGCAGAAAGTACATATTATACCTTTAACAACACATTGAAGAGGACCTATTCTGCTCATTTTGTGGTTCATATTTGTATTTTGTGTATCTCCTGTGACATGTCTCCATGCTTTAATGTTCAGAAAGCTCTTTATGTTTCTCATACTGCCTCTGCTGCAGCAACTCTTTTCACCCTCTGTCTGAAACCAGAGCCCAGTCTGCTCTGATTGGTTAGCTGGCCGTCTCTGTTGTGATCGGTCAACCGCTTAGAGATGTCCCGCCCCTTAGCCTATCACGTACGATGTGTTGGAGCGCTAGCCAATAGAAGCTTGAGCGTTAAATAGTGATTTCTCTATGATTTTATCCTTTGCAGACCATTTACATGCACAAAACCCCCCAAAGCACAATAAGGCCTCCTTAAATGCTTCCATTAAATGTGTATTTCCTGTGTTTCAGGTGCAGTGCTCTGCTCAGAAGAGAGAGGGCACTCTGGAGGTGACGTTATCTGGACTGAGAGCCACAGACACAGATCTGTACCGCTGTGAGATAGATATCTTCTATCCACCTCCGTACCTACGGTTCACTGGAAACGGCACGCTCATTCATGTCTTAGGTGACCTGCATATTTCATTAAACCCCCGCCCCCCCACCCCCAGTGACTCCCCTGTTCACACATCATGCTCACTTCCTCTTCATCCTCTCACTCTGTCCTCAGGCAGCGCCGACTGCCCTGCGCTGGCGGCTCAGAGACAGCATTCAAACCAAGAAGATGAAGGAGAGGAGCGTGAGGATGAAGAGATGGCGGATCCAGTCAGTGTTTCTGTGGTCGTACTGGTGATACTGGTCCTGTTCGTCCTCTTCCTCATTATGTACTTCCAGGTCAGAGCATTATTGTTTTATTTATATGTGTTGCATATTTTTACTTTACCTTCTTTAGTTTGTATGAATATATTTATTTTATTTTAATTTATTTTTGCACATTTGAACTTTGACTTCTTATTTTTATGCAAATATTTTTGTTATATTATTGTTTTATCTTTATTTATACATGCTGAATTATAGCTACCGTCATGAAACCCAACTTACTCCAAAATAAAGTATTTTGTTTCAGATTTTAAAATGTTGAAATATCCCTGAAAATGCCCCACTTTGCATTTAACTCCCTAATTACACTATTCAGCTACCTGGACATAAATTACATATTGTAAATTGTCAGTGTGTGCCCCTCCAATAAAAATATGATCATAGATACATACATTTTTACTGTAAAGGTCTATATTTCTTTCGGCAAATGAATCTGCAGTAGGATAGTGCATGGTGGCTTTTTATTGCTCCAAAACTAAACAAATATGGCCGTATCTATAGAGTCAATTTGAGCGAGTGAAGAGTGATGAATGTGTTTCAGACATCTTGAAATACAGCACTGCCGTTATACTGCTGTTATCATGTTCTGTTTCACTGAATTATAATCTCTGTTTTCCATGTGCAGGCCTCTCAGTGTGAACGAGGGAGGAGGGAGATCATCAGACCGGTTCCTGCTGTGCATCACAAGATGGACGCTGCTGCTTTCTCATGTTAATGAGAAATCTTTATTAAATAACATGCATTTTGGTGTGTGTGTGTGTGTGTGTGTGTATTACGCTGATTAAGCTTAACTAATATTATGTTTACATTGTAGTAAACACACTTTATTTTGACTTGTTTTGATACTACTGCAAACTACTGATGCTGATGGAGGATTACCTTTGCAGCAGAGAACATGCCATGCTTTGAATCTTTAGGGTGCAAAATGTGTTTTCATGAGAATTTTAAAGGTCAATATTACGCAAAACCCCCTTGTTCATGTCTTTTATTCCTAAATATCTGTCCTCTCTGCGTTAAGAGACTCTGAAAGTTTCCGGAACAAAGATTCCCTCTCTTTTAATCCTGATCCATCTCTATAAATGAGCTGATCACATTTTAGCCAATTGGTGATGTTTTTTTTAGGTTGTGCAACCATTAGCCAATCACCAACCAAGGTAACCCCCACCCACCTTATCACCTGAATCTCTTCCTTGAGCACCATTGTATTTCTTTAAACCAATCATCTCTCAGAGGGGCGTGGCCAGCAGCAGCTCATTAGCATTTAAAGCTACAGTCACAGAATCAGCACTTTTGGAACAGGGCTGAAACAGAGGGGTTTATGGGATGCTGCAATGCACAAGATGCATTTCAGAGGCATTGTTTTTCATATATATCTGAGACCTATAACAAAGGAGTATAATAGGGGACCTTTAAGAACCAATTTGCCAAATGTACAAAGCCATTTCATGGAGATACAATGGTTTTAATTGCATTTAGAAGAAAATGTAACTGATTTAATTGTGTTGTTCATTCTAAAATTGTGGATCCATAAAGAGAACTAAGAGATTGCCTTTGTATGAGTAAGCAGGTTCTGATTTAAACATTCTAAAGCGAGGATGTTTTCTGTACTATTTACTTAAAATATGACTCTACTATTGACTGAAACTGTTTAAGAAATGTGCAATTTGAGGATTTTTCTATCTATAAATCAATTAACTTTAAATATATCAGTACGTTTGAAACTTTAGGGCAAAATAGAAGTTTAAGATTGAATTGTTATTTAATGTTATCATTTCATTATTGAAATAAAAGCAACAGTGGACCCCAAAACTTTGCACTGCCACCATCTTTAGGCCAATATTTCCACATAAATATAATAAACATAAGCAGGTTTGCATCCCCTAGAGAGGATTACCCAATCTCACAACCCTGACCACAAGACAAAGATCACATTTTATTTCCTTATGTTGTTTATTTTCTTCACAAACTGCATGTAAAAAACACTGCAGACTCTAGAGTCTAGAGGATGCTAGTCGGGCTTAAATGTCACTACATTCAACCCGGATGACAAAGATAGAGACAGACCCATGTCATCATAACTCACACACATACAGGAACTAATCAAAGGCCAAAACAAAAACGGTAACAGTATGTTGTCAGTTTTGCTTTTGATGATTCAGCAGTTTCTTTCCTGGAGACAGCCCGAGCGTAGAAGCACCAACACCACATCTGTATCGTGTTCAGTCAGTTACACAGCATACACACGGTTCCATTCCGTTGACGCTTGCCGGAAGGCGTCTATGGCGCTTGGGGTTAACGCGACCGACAACCAATCACATTCATCTCCCGCCTGGCTCCGGACACTCAAAGCAAAAAAAAAGCCCACTTTCTAGAGCTCGATTATTGCGAAACATGGATTTATATGAAGATTTATGGAATTAATGTCTATGGCGATATTTTATGCAACATGCCATGCCAGCTTAATATATTGGATATGCCTGCTAGCTGTCCATTCAATGTTAAAACGAAATACACTGGATATAAACTCCCCAAACAGGCGAATACAAACCAGTTTCACCCACTGTCTCTTCCACCTCCCTCCATGTCTGGTTCCTCCTGTTTGTGGTCGTACAAAACCGGGTGATTCCCTTCAGTTATTATCATCTTTTCCTCCATTTCTTGGTAAATGAGTAAATAAGTCGAGCAATGGCTCTCCCGGCATATTTACATACACTAAAGATGTGTCGTTCGCGAACGAATTAGTTCGAACGACTCTTTGAAACGAACAAACTGACCGGATTCGTCGATTCACCTTCCTCTCGTTCGTTCGTTCTCCCACGGACTAGTCGCTGTGCCAATCGTATGCTGTTGTCTGTTGAGTCAAGGACGCCCTCGTTGAATTTTAGCCAATGAGAGACAGGAATGCTTCTCATTCATTCCTCTCTAGTCGTTCTCGTTCAGTCGTTCAGTCAGTCAGTCAGTAGCGCTAGCCTAGTAGGCTAAATGGGGACATCAATATAATCTTTCTGCCAAGCTTTTAAATCGAGTCGTTATTTATTTCTTTATATAGTAGCCCTCTCTGAGAGTGAACGAAAAAAAGTAAGACAGTAAATTTGCGGATCAAGCTGTACTCTACTCTATTAGTATTTACCTTCAATAAATGTCAAGGTGAATATACACATTAGCCACTGTTGTGTTGTCTAAAAGTACACATAATCATGAAGTTGCAGCTATGTATTTGCCTTGAACTAGGCTACGGTGTTGTGTTGACTGTTTCCACGATCGTTTGCGAACGAGGAGCTGAGAACCGTGCATTCCATGATTCCCCGCTGAATGACTTTGTACCGGAAACGCGACTGAATTCCAGGAAAGAATCATGAAATCCATCTCTAACATACATGCCATTTGATTGGCTGACGCTTGAAAAGTCGAACTTTTCTCAACTTTCACTGCGAGCAACGGAGCGGACGCAACGCAACGCAATGGAACAACAATGCAGTTCGGCGACGCTTGACGGAACGGAACCGCGTGTACGGGCCATTTTAGAAACCACAAAGTGACTTGAAACACGCGAGGGCTTTGTGGCCACACAGCACAAATGTAGAATGGGGACAAAGGCTGTAAGTTGTAAATGAAAAACTATTTTTTATGGCACTGGGATCCCATTATGTGACATAAAGAGGCCCTATTGTTGTGCATGTAAATGGTCTGCAAAGACTAAAATCCCCCCCTGCCTGAAACGCCTCCATTTAACTCCTTTGTTAATTTCTGTATCATAGTGACTCTCCATTCTATTGGTTAGAGCTCCAACACAAAATACATGATAGGCTAAGGGGCGGGACATCCTTAAATGGTTGACCAATCACAACAGAGACGGCCAGCTAACCAATCAGAGCAGACTGGGCTCTGGTTTCAGACAGAGGGTGAAAAGAGGTGCTGCAGCACAGGCAGTATGAGAGAAATAAAGAGCTTTCTGAACATTAAAGCATGGAGACATGTCCCAGACATTAAATACTATTCTGTCCCTAGGTTTGTTGCTAACATCACCTTTTATGCGGTAACATACTGCCATCTAGTGGCCAGGTTAGGTATCGTTTTTAATTGTCAGTAAGTTTCTGTGTAGTCAGTGTGCAAACGGTAAATAGGGAGAAAGACGTGCTGTTTCTGTTGCTCGCCTATGCACTTGATACAGGACAATCTGTAAGTAGTTATCTTGCAACTAGTTCAACTATATGTGCTCAGGTAACTTTAAGCGTATATATTCATGTTTGTAATGTGTAAAGTGTAATTGTGCATTTAGTTTGAAACATGTTGTGCTAGCTAGCATTTCTCTGAAGCTTAGCATTGAACTGGTCCTTTGTTTGGCGTAAATTAAATAGCGTAATGCTAGAATAGGTAAACAATGAAAGTGGGTTGAAACAGGTCTTTATTTTGTATTTTTCAGATTCTACTGTGTCAAGTAAACGCTCTGAAAGCCTCTTCAGACTCCTCGACCAGTTCGTTTAGCTCGCTGTCTAGGCTGTGTAGCGCCTCATAGCTGAGGGCAGATGAAATACAAATATGAACCTGAAAATGAATAAAATAGATCCAATAGATTTCTTATATCTATTTGGTTTAGTTGGCTTGGTTAAATGATTGTGTTAATTGGGGGAAATAATATACGAAATGGATTCTTCTTGGAATTGAAAACAAACCCAAACCCTAAATGTGTCCGAGAGAAGTTCCTGGACCAGGAAATCAAATACATTTACAGTAGACTGGACCTGTTTGAGATACAAGTAAAGTCCACTTCCCTGTTCTGATACTTTAATTATCTGGGGTTTTCTTTCAACCGATAAAAGTCGCCCTAGTTATGAAACTGATTCAGGACTCAGGTTCCTGTCAAGCAGTACTACAGCCACAATGACTGTCAGTGTGCAGATGTTTCCTGATGATGTGAGAGATGTGTCAGGTTGGGGTCGATCAGAAGTTTTCTAGGACATGTCATCGGAACAAGGCCAGCCACACTTGAAGGCAAAACACGAAGAGAGACCAGCTGACTTTCACAGCGACAGGGTAGACCTGATCTCTTTTAAATATGAGGCTAACGGCGCACATCTTCAGGTGGCGTCTCCTCAGAAAGACAAAGTTGTTCACATTAAAATGGGGCAGAAAAATCTACAGTAACAAGTATAAACTTCGGATGGTCAAAACACTTGTCCTATGTCATTTCCTTAAAACTTTTTCTTGAGCTCAATGAAAAACCTCATGAGGTTTTAGGAAAAGCAGCTGCAGTGCAGGGAGAATTTACAGGCACTCTTAGAAGATGCATTTTAACCAACTTCATAACTCCTGGGACTGACTCAATGGGGAAAACGCAATCTCCTACAAAGGTTGCTTTGTGACGGTAGATGCCACAACGATGTGGATAAGTCCTTTCTGTAATTTAGTTTAGACCACAGTGACAGACTTTAGGGAAACAAGCAAGATTACAAGCGATAAGATTTAGCTTTTAGGCCAAAAAGAAAAGAACTCTTACAGAGACCGTGTAGCAACGAAAGGACAATGAAAGCGCTATTGATCTCAACATCTCTCATACAGACTAATATGGATTGTGTCTGTGGTTTTCCATTTGTCTCACTAGCACGCACAAAGATTACACAACTGCACAAACTCTGATAAACAGGATGTGAACTAACATTGCTGACTACCTGAATAAACCAAAGAATGGTAGTTTCTAAGTAACTGTTTATGAAGATAGAGGATGGACACATGCACCTCTACAGCAAAAAAGACAGACACATTTATTTTTCTCAAACCTCGTTAAAATTCAGTTTCTTCAAAAGAATCTTATGTGCAGACAACAAATACAAAATACATGTTTATCTCTCCTATTAAAATAAAGCCGAGAAAAATAGGAGACAAAATGAGGATGTAATTAAGCATAGGGAGGTCACACTTCAGACGATACATGATAGAAGACTTTTTGAAACCAGGTAAATAAGACATTGTTATCTCCTTGTTATTATTTCATTTTGGATTTAGAAGCAGTTTGGGTTAGGGTTAGGGTTAGTCATATCTCAACTAGTTCCATGACGAAAACACAAGCGCTTTTTTCCAATTCCTCCAAGAGCGTAGGAGACAGAAAGAGAGAGGCAGAACGGAAAATACATGACTGAGGCCAAATATGTTAAAGAGGACATATCCTGCTCATCTTCAGGTTCATATTTGTATGTAGTGTCTCTCCTGGGACATGTCTCCATGCTTTAATGTTCAAAAAGCTCTTCATGTTTCTCATACTGCCTGTGCTGCAGCACCTCTTTTCACCCTCTGTCTGAAACCAGAGCCCAGACTGCCCTGATTGGTTAGCTGGCCATCTCTGTTGTGATTGGTCAACCATTTAGAGATGTCCCGCCCCTTAGACTATCACGTACAATGTGTCGCTAGCCAATAGAAGCGCAAGTGTCACATTGTGATGACACTGTGTTACAGTAGTAAACATTTGAGCCTTTGCCCACCATATACATGCACCTGCTGTATGTAACACACTTCAGGAACGGAGAAGCGAGGAGAAAAACCCTTAAAAAAAATAATAGGGCTCCTTTTAATGGACATAGTGGGATAAGTTGGTTTCTTAACACGACATCAACAGTTTGCCCCTCCACCCCAGCTAACGGGAGCTTCTTTTTTTTATTGAGAGATCGTTGCAGAGATATGTCCCGAAATAACCCGATACAGGAAGAGAGCTGCACTGATCAAGAAAACCGCCACAAACCTATGACGCTAGTGAGTCATAGGTTATGATGTGATCTGTTTTCCACGAAAATCTTACTCATTTTGCCCTTACATATGTGTGTTCATCTAAATAAAGATGAAGTCTATTGTAGATGCATGAGGGCTGTTGCAGAATAAGTCCCGCTAAACATCACTTATAGGAGACATGCTCTTTAGATGCCCCAGAGCAAAGTGCTGCAATTTACAAATCATTTGTTCCGGCTCTTTAGAAAAATCCAACATCTAAAACAACGTCAAATTCGTAATAGTGAAAGAAAATCAGCAAATTCTTAAATTCTCGCCCTAAAACTAAATGAGTCACTAGTTACTTTGCATATTCAGATTAAGAGCTCAGTCAAAATATAATAAACTAATCAAAAAACTATGATATTTATTATAGGTGAGGATATCTGGCAGCAGTAAAGTCACATAAATTTACTGCATTACTGATGGTAAATATAATCAGCCCTCAAATCAGACTGTAGTTCACCTGCAGTAAATCCAGCAGCTACCCTGCAGTATACAAAGCCATTCAAACTAGCTGCACCTTTACCAGCTCTGAGAACACTTTAATGATCAATCATTATAAAACAGATCAGAGATATTATTCTGAAATGGACCAATCAGACAATGACTACTTTTACTGTCGCTACTTTAAGTACATTTAGAGGAGAGTACTTTCTACTTTCACTGGAGGAACATTTAGAATACTTTTACTGTGACAGAGTATTCCTACACTCTGGTACTTCTACTTTACTCAAGTACAAGATCTGAGTACTTCTACTTTACTCAAGAACAAGATCTGAGTACTTCTACTTTACTCAAGTACAAGATCTGAGTACTTCTACTTTTACTCAAGTACAAGACCTGAGTACTTCTACTTTACTCAAATACAAGATCTGAGTACTTCTACTTTTACTCAAGTACAAGACCTGAGTACTTCTACTTTACTCAAGTACAAGATCTGAGTACTTCTACTTTACTCAAGAACAAGACCTGAGTACTTCTACTTTACTCAAGTACAAGATCTGAGTACTTCTACTTTTACTCAAGTACAAGACCTGAGTACTTCTACTTTACTCAAGTACAAGACCTGAGTACTTCTACTTTTACTCAAGTACAAGACCTGAGTACTTCTACTTTTACTCAAGAACAAGATCTGAGTACTTCTACTTTTACTCAAGTACAAGAGCTGAGTACTTCTACTTTACTCAAGTACAAGATCTGAGTACTTCTACTTTACTCAAGTACAAGACCTGAGTACTTCTACTTTACTCAAGTACAAGATCTGAGTACTTCTACTTTACTCAAGTACAAGACCTGAGTACTTCTACTTTACTCAAGTACAAGATCTGAGTACTTCTACTTTACTCAAGTACAAGACCTGAGTACTTCTACTTACTCAAGTACAAGATCTGAGTACTTCTACTTTTACTCAAGTACAACATCTGAGTACTTCTACTTTTACTCAAGTACAATACCTGAGTACTTTTACTTACTCAAGTACAAGACCTGAGTACTTCTACTTACTCAAGTACAAGATCTGAGTACTTCTACTTTTACTCAAGTACAAGATCTGAGTACTTCTACTTTACTCAAGTACAAGATCTGAGTACTTCTACTCAAGAACAATATCTGAGTACTTCTACTCAAGTACAAGATCTGAGTACTTCTACTTCTACTCAAGTACAATATCTGAGTACTTTTACTCAAGTACAAGATCTGAGTACTACTTTTACTCAAGTACAAGATCTGAGTACTTCTACTTTTATTCAAGTACAAGATCTGAGTACTTATACTTTTACTCAAGTACAAGACCTGAGTACTTATACTTACTCAAGTACAATATCTGAGTACTTCTACTTTAACTCAAGTACAAGATCTGAGTACTTCTACTTTTACTCAAGTACAAGATCTGAGTACTTCTACTTTTACTCAAGTACAATATCTGAGTACTTCTAATTTTACTCAAATACAAGACCTGAGTACTTCTACTTACTCAAGTACAATACCTGAGTACTTTTACTTACTCAAGTACAAGATCTGAGTACTTCTACTCAAGAACAAGATCTGAGTACTTCTACTTTGACTCAAGTACAAGATCTGAGTACTTCTACTCAAGTACAAGATCTGAGTACTTCTACTTTTACTCAAGTACAAGATCTGAGTACTTCTACTTTTACTCAAGTACAAGATCTGAGTATTTATACTTTTACTCAAGTACAAGATCTGAGTACTTCTACTCAAGAACAAGATCTGAGTACTTCTACTTTGACTCAAGTACAAGATCTGAGTACTTCTACTCAAGTACAAGATCTGAGTACTACTTTTACTCAAGAACACGATCTGAATACTTCAACTTTTACTCAAGTACAAGATCTGAGTACTTCTACTTTGACTCAAGTACAAGATCTGAGTACTTCTACTCAAGTACAAGATCTGAGTACTTCTACTTTTACTCAAGTACAATACCTGAGTGCTTCTACTTTTACTCAAGTACAAGACCTGAGTACTTCTACTTACTCAAGAACAAGACCTGAGTACTTCTTCCCCCTCTTCCTAACACAACAAAGTACTCTATACAGGTGTAAGAACCGAAGTGGAGTTGGTTGTTGAGTGCTACTGTTCAAATAATATTTCAATAAGTTGGAACTTGTTTGAAATCTTTTTGAGAGTCATCTGAAAAGATAGCAAAAAAACAGCTAAGTCTACATGTTCGCCCCTAAAGTACGATCTAAATGATAACCAATTGTTGGCAATAGTTTTAATGTTGATTCCTGTCACTTTCCTTAATCAGTTTATGAATAATCGGATATAGACAACATGTTTGGCTTTTGGTCCGCGCCCTGTTGTGGCATCATTCTGATGTTTGGTGTTACCGAGTATTTACATCAAGTATCGAAACCTTTTCATGATTTTATGGATAAAACTTATTTTAGGTGAAGAAATATTTTCTCCCCTGCATTAAACTGTGCAGACTCCTGTAGAAAAAGCCCGATTACCTGTCGATTCTGAACTGAATAACAGAAATATGTTTTTTTTATGCTGTGCAGGAAGTGGTTTCATTTACACACTTGTTGATCTGTTCGAGAAGATGAAAATAAGACTGATGAGTCTCAACCACAGAAACTACACAAACAGTTTGACTGACAGCTATGTGTGCCATCACAGAGATATAGAGCAGGCACCGCAGAAACCAGCACAAAAGCCCAACTCAATCTTCCTATTTCCTTTCTAATGAAAACAGAAGCAGGTGTTTTGAGATCTTAGTTAAAGCTCTGTGCTACCGGTGTTCTCCAAAGTCTGTGAAGTAGCAGAAAAGATGACAGCTTACAGCCTCTTCCTCATCTTCACAATTAATCTGACCTTCAGCTTCCATCCGAGCCATGGTAAGTCCCCAACCACTACACGGACAGGATAACCTATTGCTTTTCTGGATGCTTTATACATTAGACGAAAATGTAATGATTTGTATTTCTGACACAAAGCAGTAGCAGTCAGAATATTAATATACTGAACTTTTAAAAAAAGTGAACACTGACTCATATTTTTACAAAGAGGCGAAAGAGGGATGTATTGATGCAGTGTACTGCGAGTCATTCCCTGTTCTGACAGAGAGAATGTCCTTCTAAAAAGCACTGAACGTCTGAAAAAGTGAACCAACAAAGGGAAAGCTCATGCTCATGAGTGTGACGTGTTTTTCTCGTTGCTCATGCTTTGTCCGTTATCAGGTTTCAAGGTGATTCAGCCTGAGAGTCGGACAGTGAACCAGGATCAGTCCACCTACATCAGCTGTGAACACACCGCAAACGTCGCGTCTGTGAGAGATGTTCGACTCAACGCCATTTCACTGTATGTATCCTCAGGTATTAGTTTTTAGTTAAACTGCATCACCTCATAAACATATCACCCAACACCAGTCACCAAATGTCCTAAAACTGTAAGAAGAATATCCTTTAACTTCTCTCAGAACAGAGAAAAAAATACTGCTCTGCCAGAAGGGAAGCACAAAGTGTAAAAACATCCTCATGCTTCAAGAGAACTCCAAAAAGTGGTTGTTCATCCTCACCAACATCAAGCCAGAGGCCATGAAGGTGAAATACGAGTGTGAGTTCACGGTGGAAGAAGGCTTGCTGGATAAAACCGAGACAGGAAATTATACCAAACTCCTTCCAGGTATGTAAATACAAAGCAAGGAGGGAATACAACACAATACAATGTTTACATGCACACTGAAATACAAAACTGAGCAACTTGTTATTGACTTTTCCTTTTCAGTTCTTTCGTAGCTCTGGGAACCTTTTTTCCTGTAGTGTGTTATATGAGTTTGTGTGCATGTAAACGGTATGCAAAGGCTAAAATCTCAAAGTTAAATAATGAATGGCTTCTTAAATGTGGATTTGCTGCTTTTCCTTCAAACAAGTTCAATAGTTTTGATTGATTGAATTTAATTTATTATTTCCTTCATGGATTTTATTGACTCATTAAACTCAAAGTAAGTTGTTCGGATTATATATACTTCAGTTACTTTTTTAAGGCAGTACTTTTACTTGTTAAAGAGGTTTTTGTGACATTTCTGAATACTCTCTCTATCACAAGTACTTTTATAGTCTACTGTATATGTACATTACCTGTCTCCATCAAACAAAAAACAAAGCATTTGTTTTAAAATGTAGATTTTCTGATTGAATGAAATATATTTCAGACTCAAAAATACTCAAAATTAGCGATTTAAAAAATGTTATTTGTTGTAATCATTTAAATCTCCCTATTGCGGGACAAATAAAGGATTTCTGATGGGGTTACTTATTTAAAATACTCCTTCTCTAAACAAACCTCTGTTCATTCGGGATGTTTTTAACTTGAAGCTGAGTTGGTGCTACTGATCAAACTCCTCAACACTGTATTGATGTTTAAACTAGTGATGTACAAACAGCAAATAGCATTTTCATTTTTTTATCAGGTCAAAAGGAAGTGACCTGCACCCCTCAGCCTATGCCTTCACCTCCGCCTTCACCTCCGCCTTCACCTCCGCCTTTAACTCCGCCTTTAACTCTGTGTCATTGGCCCAGCTGGATTCTGGTTGGTGTGCTGGCTCTGATGCTCTTGTACAGCTGTCTCATCACCACCTTCTACATCAGACTGACGGTACCTGACAGTCTTTCTGTCATAATCCTGGTGTTGATTCTGTTTCCTGTTTTATTTGGAAATGTATTTTCTCCTATCTTGTTTTACTTCCTGTCTCTGTGTTGCAAATTCAGGCGATGTCCCACATTTGATTGACAGGCAAGAGAGGGCTGTCCCCATTGCCTGTGTCCCCTGTCTTCCTTCTCATTGTATTACATCCTACTGTCACAAATATGCAGCTACCGGGACGCACTTTTTGGCAGAATATGATGCAAACTTTGGCAAAGAAAAGGAGTTGCAGCTACACAAAGTCTGGGGAGGTTTTTACTCATGGGTGAAGCCGGTGGAGAGCAATTCCCAGGTTCCCATTGCTGACATTTGCAAGAGTTTCTTTATCCAGCATGGAAATGAACATGACTTAAAGTGACACACTACATGGGACAGTTTATTTATATGCTAATGGTTTATTTCTTTAACTATAGGAACATTATATTGAATGGTCGGCAGGGACAAAACATCAAATGGAAACAAAGACAACGAACAGACACAAGGAAAAGGAAAGACAGACTTATATACACACAGGACTAATCACAGACACAAGACACAGCTGGGGAGGACAGGTGAAAATAATCAGATACTAAAACAGGCAGGGAAACACAGAGACAGGGCAATACATGATTTACTAGGATTTTTAATATCAATACTATGGCCTCCCAAATTAAGAAAGGGTCTATAAAACTAAGTAACTCTACCATTTCCACTTTCTCTGTCAACCTGATTTCCTTCTCACTTTTGATCTGGACTATGTTTTGATCTATAGCAGGCTCAAGTCACATATAGTTTTAAATGTATACCTATACCAGTAGCACTGTTGGGGGCTTGTTTTCACTCAGTAAGCTGCATAACAATAATAAACGTGCTGCTGTTCTGTTCCTGTCTTTCAGTGCAGCAACACAGAACCCGAGAACTCCACTTACGTAGAAATGAGGAAAGCTCCTCAGCCGTGTCCACCTGTGGATATCTACTGTGGGTAGCCGAATCATCGTTCTTTATCTCGTGCTGAATGTAATGAGGGGGGGGAAATGTCTGTTTTACATGTAGCTGCTATCATAACTGCAAATGTTTGTTTTGTAAATGAGTGGAAAAGTCCTGCAACGACTGAAGACAAACAGCAGGGCGAGCCAGAGACTGTCTAAAGCAACCATGCTTAATAATAGTTACACATTTTATTTGTATTGCACTTCACATTTCTGCAATCTGAAAGTGCTACAGAGCAGGAATAACCATTTTGAATGAATGCAATTAAAAATGATCAAGGTCAATAAATTAGTTAAAAGGAGAACCTATAAAAGACATTTAGCAAAATGCTTTTTTGAAAAGATGTGTTTTTAGGCGGGGCCCTCAGGTGGTCAGGGAGGGCGTTCCACAGCCTCGGGGCAGCAGAGGAAAAGGCCCTATCACCCTTGGTGCGGAGCTTGGTTCTGTGGGCTTTGATGTTATAGATTTGACTTGATATATACATTTTTTTTTGCAATTTATTATTCGTTTTAAACTCTTTTGTATTCACATTTTCTGACATTATGACAAATGTAAGTGTCTTACGGATTTACACTGCAAATACAGATATAGAAACTGCATGCATGTACAGTTAATTTGTAGTTCCTATGTCCAAAAATATATGTGTATGGGCATTATATTGAATGTGTTATATATAATAATAAATAAATAAATAAAGATTTATCAGATGAAAAAACAAGATAATAGTAAGGGCAAAACTATTTTTAAGACAAAACAAATAAAGGTACAATGGGCCTACTAGAAATCCTCACACACAAATATTCTTATTGAAATACGGTAATGAGTTTTTCACACACGGTCTGCAGCAGGACAGAGTCTCATTGAAGACAAACACAGGTCACTCATCTCAGCTCACAGTGTATATGAGACACAAGTAAGCTGACAAAAAAAACAAAAGCAGCTGCTGTCTGATGGTCTGTGAACCGCTGGCATGGCAAATATGTTAGTGAGGGTGTGGGAATGCCTGAAAAGGAACACAAACATCTCATGTCATTTATTTGAACGTTCCAGCTGTCAAACTTAAATACGCTGATGTAAGTAAAGCAGGTTCATCCCAGCATCTTCCTTTATTCTACTTGTTTGTGCATAATTCTTTAAATCATCACTTAGGGATCTTTGAAGGCCTTTATGGAAAATTGCACGATGCAGTTAAAGATAATTGAGGCCGCTGGCCCTGGCCGTGGCGCAACTGGCTGGGGCACCTGCACCGTACGCCGGCGACCCTTTCCGGATCCCACCCCGACTCTCTCTCCCACTTTCCTGTCACTCTCCACTGTCCTATCCGATTAAAGGCAAAAATATATATATATATATATATATATATATATATATATATATATATATATCTATATCTTTAAAAGAAAGATAATTGAGGCCGCAAAGCCAGTTTAACCATAAAGCTTTTGATGGGATTAAACCAGTTGTTCCCCCTCTTGCTAAAATGCTCAGTTGAAGCACTCAGGGTCATACCTACGCTCAAAACATAGATCTTGATAATCATGTGCATCTCTAAAAATGTCATTTCTAGATTTATGCTAGCTGTGATGCTCATTTCACATATAGAGGAGGCAGGGGTTTCCAACGTAGCAACGGGTGAGCTTTTATTTATAAAAAAAAAGCTGTTCAAAAAGTAAAACGAAGGAAAAATATCAAATTAAAACACGGACAAACCAGTGGAAGAGGGAGGGCTGAAAAAGGGAGATCCGAAAGGATTCAGGGAACAGGCAAACGACAAATAACGACGACGACGCGACAAAAAACACAAAGGAAAGCCCAGACTAAATACAGAGGAGGGTATCCGAACAATATTTATGTATTAAGCATGACACAAGCATTGGTTTGCAGCATTTGCTTGCAGGACATCCATCATCACAAGGCCTCTTCTGAGCATCTGCAGCTCTTAAGGGTGTGAACAATGTTGTGAGTTGGTGTTTGAATGTGTTACAATGCTAAAATACATTATGCATTGATTCAAATGTACATTATGATTGGCTCCACGCAGATCTCCACAGGGTGAGGGCTGAGCTAACAGTGCTAAAGGCAAGAACAGTTAAAAAAAGAAAAATGCATAAACTAAACACATAAAAGTTATACCTTTGGGTTTTTTGACTATTTAATAGCAGTACCTTCAAACTGCCGTAAAAAACAAACCACTGTTTATTTTATTGGGTTTATTGAGCACTCAATGTTATATAATGATTTGGTACTGCAAATGTAGCTCCCTAGCTAGCTATCTAGCATCATTTACAGACTTCAACAAGACACCGTTCAAAGGGAAGTATTTCAATGGAGACAAAGCAAGGGACATGCAAGAGTGGCCGGCCCAGCTACCAAACAAAGCAGAAGCTCAGATTTGACCTCACAGAGAGGGAGTGTAACTTAGCTCAATAGTTGCAGCAGAATAATGACCTTTAAAGTTAGTCTTGTCAGTGGAAGTTGCAACTTCCACTCATGGGATTATAGGTTAACTTTTCCGTCTCCTCACAGAGTTTGCATCATGTGTGGATCTTACATCATATGTTTGGAGCATGGATGATTTCCTTTACACCTCTGATTGGAAGGATCCCTCTGAGATTAGAGTTTGCGATCGTCTGACAGGAACATAAGAAGGTGTGAAACCTTAATGAGAGCAATTCATAAGAGAGCAATAAGTATGAGTGGATGTTTGTTGTGTTAAGTTCTTGACACACATCCAGCCTAATGGGCTTCATTAGTCAGGTAGAAAGGTGTGTGTGTGTGTGTGTGTGTGTGTGTGTGTGTGTGTGTGTGTGTGTGTGTGTGTGTGTGTGTGTGTGTAAAAGTTAAAGGAATGGAGAAAAGAACTAATTGTAAGATGCACATGTTTACCATAATGTGTGAATTCCTTGTCTCACCACTCATGTTCTCTGACGTACTTTCGTTGACCCTTTCAGAAGGAACTGGTTTTACAGTGTACAGGAAGTACAAGGTTTTCCTGGGTGGTTGAGCAATATGATACCTTGATCAAAAGAGGAGTTAGTCCTTGACCCAAGATTGAACAGACAGAAAGCACAACAATGTCTAGAGCCTTTAACATTCCTTGGCAAATCTAATCCATACCTGGCTCTGTGATATAGGAATAGGGCAGTGGCGAACCGTGGCTTTTATACCTAGGCCCTCTGACTGGGGGTCAGCCACGTACATTTTTTCCGAAGAGGGAACCACTTCAGTGATATATTGAAACAACAGCCTGGGGTGCAAAACGAAAAAAAATAAATGTGCATGAACACCTATCATGACAAGGCGCCCACAGCCAGGTAACACATGGACAGCGATCCTTGCATTTTGGAACACAACACAAGCAATGTTGTTAAAACCGGCACAGCTAATTCAAAATATATGAATTCATTTGGAGAGACATTTTAGAGGCAGAATGAATTAAGTCGGCACAGCGGCCTACATTGAAAATAACGTTGGCCTACCCTTGTCGAGCCTGTCATCCAGTTGCATCGGGTATAACTGCTGATATTAAAACGCTTCTCAAAACTCCTTGAAGGTACAAAAATCCACGGTTTTTTAACATTTGTGAAACTTCAGAATTTGTTTAATTTACCGCCTTTCAAATGACAGCGTTGGTTTGCCTCAAAAGTGGGCGGAGCCGTAATTTCACCCGGAGGTGACGTATGTTACTTTCATCTAATTGACGTTAGCTCTGATGCTAACCTGATGCTAACTAGCTACTTTTCCACTAGTTTGACAGCAGGCGGAACTTGTCATAAAGTCCGCGATAATAAAACTCATCCATTTAGAGGGATGATATGATGATGTACTGTCATGTGACATTACTCTCTCGTTGAGTTACTATAGCTGGGCATGTATAGCTGGACCACCTCCTATCTTCCCAGTAACTCCGAGACGGCCAAAGGAGCTTAATTATTTCATTTAACCCTTCAAATTCTAACATAAACTGAAGCTGGCAGATTGGAAGAATTTATTTCTTTGGAAATGTTATTTTGAATTCAATTAAATCAAGTTATTTTGGTAAAACTAATAAAAAATATAGCTAATTTAAAATATATATATATATATTAAAAAAAAATGTTTTTAAATATTATTTATCCTCAGAGAGGACCTAGAGGGCCCTGACGGCTCGCCACTTGGATAGGGGTAAAGCTTCCCTATAATCTTCCATCTTAGCCTATTATCCACCAACAACATTTTGGTTGCGTTTGGGAGTCTGAGCTAAAACTCAAAAAACCCATCATCTGAGGGTCGCAAGAAGTTTCTTATCGCCAACCACCGGTCAATCTCAATGGCCTTCAAAATGTCTTGCATTTATGTAGTTTTTGATTAAAAATGCCCCTGAAAAAACAAGGCCCCGAAAGGTATCAAGACCTAAGACATTGTGCAGAAGCAATTTGGCTTCATTGGCCCTTACACCAGAACTCTGACGGCTCACTTTCAATACTTCACGTAAAAGTGGCAATCTTTCAGAAAAAGTTAAATGAAAGATGCATGGAAGTGATGAAAACTGAGATAAAGATGACTTCCGTAGAGCTGAGGGACTTCAACCTCGAGAGGAAGCAGTAGTAGGGCAAGGCAGAGGAGCAGAGATATATCAGCTGTATGACAGAGAGCTTTACCAGAACACAGCAGCTTCTCAACACCTCTCTCTGCACATGGAGACTTCCCAAAGAGATGAACTCTGCTTTCCACAACTCTTCAACAAATCCTGCAGGAAACCAACGCCAGCTCAGTCAGATGTCCTGATCGCTTACATCCTGCTGTCCTTCATCGCTCTGCTCACTGCAGCTCTCAACCTGCTGGTCATCATCTCTATCTCCCACTTCAGGCAGAGACACACTTTCAGCTTAACAGTAACAGGATTTAGCCATGCAGATATTCCTTTGAATGAATGTTCCAGATAAAAGTGATCCTGTTTTAAAATATAACATATTGAAACATGACGCTGTATAACAAACTATTTACAATAGGCTATCCACATGAAATGCATGTCCATAAAAATGTTATTTTCTGTGTTGAACTGCTGTTGTTACAAGCTGATGATGATATCCTTCCTTTCCAGGCAGCTCCACACCCCCACTAACCTCCTCATCCTCTCCCTGGCTGTCTCAGACTTCATCGTGGGCCTCCTTTTGATGCCTGTTAAAATCCTTCTCACAGAGGCTTGCTGGTACTTTGGTAACCTGATGTGTGCTCTGTATTATATTTTAGTTTTTATCGTCACCTCTTCCACCGTTGGAAACATGGTGCTCATATCCATCGACCGTTACTTTGCTATCTGTGACCCTCTGCATTACAGCATCAGAGTGACTCTGGGCAAAACACAAATCTGCATCTGTCTGTGTTGGATTTGCTCTGTTCTCTATAATTGTCTCATTTTAAAGGACTTTCTGAGACAACCTGATTCACATAATTCTTGCCATGGAGAGTGTGTAGCTGTCAATGACAGTATCACAGCCTCTGTTGACTTTGTCTTTACCTTTGTTGCCCCCATTACTGTAATCATAGTCCTGTATATCAGAGTGTTTGTGGTGGCTGTGTCTCAGGCTCGAGCCATGCGATCTAATATTGCAGCTACGCAGCAACGTGCAGGTGGTGGAACGGCTAAGAAATCTGAGATGAAAGCAGCCAGGACTCTTGGTGTTGTTGTCCTTGTGTTTCTAATATGCTTCTTCCCGTATTACACTCCATCCCTTATAGGTGAGGACATTGAAAATAGTATTTCATCCTCACCCATTGTAGTCTGGCTGCTGTATTTTAACTCTTGTCTGAACCCAGTGATCTATGCCTTCTTATACCCCTGGTTTAGAAAATCTATCAAGCTCATTGTTACCCTTAAGATACTTCAGTCTCACTCTTGTGATACTAAAATACTGTAAAGACCGACTGTGGTTGAGATATGTTCTACAAAACCTCTGTTAAAATGGACTTATTAATGCTATTTTTGCTGAGTCACTGAATTAAAGTCACAATGCAATAAATAAAACTGGAAAAGATTACACTGTGTGGAAGAAGTTGTAGTTTTTGACCTGCGTCGACTTCAGGGTGAACAGTATTCTGGTAATGATGTGTTCAATTATTAAGGAGGTCAGTGTGCAACTTCAAACAAAGAGACAGAGCTGTCGCATTGTGTGTGTGTGTGTGTGTGTGTGGTGTGTGTGTGTGTGTGTGTGTGTGTGTGTGTGTGTGTGTGTGTGTGTGTGTGTGTGTGTGTGTGTGTGTGTGTGTGTGTGTGTGTGTGTGTGTGTATGTGAGCAAGAGAGAGAGAAAGTTTTACTGACACACAACAGGTTTGATTCTCCAAATCACTGATGGTACAATATAACAGTAACAAATATAAATCTCATTGAGTAATAACACATGTTTATGTTACCATTGCCCGTGGTAATTTACATGCATTGTCTCTTGCAATAATGGGGGGGGGTTCAAATGTCATATTCAGGCTGACAATAAGAATTAGAGCTGCAAGCAGCGATGATCGGGCCCTCGCACATCCATGCACGTCAGTTTCAAGTTCAAGTTTCAAGTTTCAAGGTTTTATTTGTCATATGCACAGCAGATACAGCGTATATGTTGGCAATGAAAATCTTATGTCGCGTGCTCCTCCAACAACTCAACATACATGGTGCAAAAGATAAATAAAATAGTGAAAAAGAGAGAAGAATATTTACAATATTAACAATACAGATTTGAGGATGTGAAATATATACATATGTGGAATACATTGAAAGTATTTAAATACTTTACACTGTTGAATGAGGAGGTATGGACAGATGCATATATTATGTATAACAGATGTGTATGGCAGATATGTATAATATATAGATATGTGTACTATAAACAGATATGTATGGCAGATGTGTATAATATATATGTATGTGTGTACTATAAACAGATGTGAGTAGACATTCACACAGCTCAGGAGTTCAGTAGTCTTATAGCCTGTGGTATAAAACTGTCTCTGAGTCTGGTGGTCTTGGTCCGGATGCTGCGGTACCGTCTGCCAGACGGCAGCAGACAGAACAGATTGTTGCTGGGGTGATGGGGGTCCTTTAATATCCTACCGGCCTTCTTCCTACACCGCTGGGTGTAGAGGTCCTCCATGGATGGCAGGGCAGCGTCATGACCGCTGGAGACAGAACCTAGGACAGACATTATGTTTGGCATGGAGGGTGATGCACTGAAAGAGATGTGATGCTAATCTAGCCCCCCCTCCAGTTAGGGTGAACAGGAGTCCTGCTTGGTGCAGGGCTGCCCACTATGTTCATCCTATGTCCCGTGTAAGACCTTGTTCCCTAATGATCATAATAACTAGAGGGGACGAACTAACACCAGTGTGATTTCAGTGAGAATATGAGCATCCTGGTCAAAATCACATGGGGGTGTTCAAAATCCTGCAGCCATAAAACCAGCTCTGCCAGATTTAGAAGCCCCCTTATCATTGTTCACCTGACAGGCTCAGATTCAAATGCTTTTGTCTGGTCAAACAAGAAGGTAATTACTAATCCCAGTTTGGTTTTTGTGAGATTATGACCAACCTCCCTGGCCACAGTTAAAGGAAGGTGCCAAATCTGGCAGTGTGTGTGTGTGTGTGTGTGTGTGTGTGTGTGTGTGTGTGTGTGTGTGTGTGTGTGTGTGTGTGTGTGTGTGTGTGTGTGTGTGTGTGTGTGTGTGTATGTGTGTGTGTGTGTGTGTGTGTGTGTGTGTGTGTGTGTGTGTGTGTGTGTGTGTGTGTGTGTATGTGAGCAAGAGAGAGAGAAAGTTTTACTGACACACAACAGGTTTGATTCTCCAAATCACTGATGGTACAATATAACAGTAACAAATATAAATCTCATTGAGTAATAACACATGTTTATGTTACCATTGCCCGTGGTAATTTACATGCATTGTCTCTTGCAATAATGGGAGGGGGGTTCAAATGTCATATTCAGGCTGACAATAAGAATTAGAGCTGCAAGCAGCGATGATCGGGCCCTCGCACATCCATGCACGTCAGTTTCAAGTTCAAGTTTCAAGTTTCAAGGTTTTATTTGTCATATGCACAGCAGATACAGCGTATATGTTGGCAATGAAAATCTTATGTCGCGTGCTCCTCCAACAACTCAACATACATGGTGCAAAAGATAAATAAAATAGTGAAAAAGAGAGAAGAATATTTACAATATTAACAATACAGATTTGAGGATGTGAAATATATACATATGTGGAATACATTGAAAGTATTTAAATACTTTACACTGTTGAATGAGGAGGTATGGACAGATGCATATATTATGTATAACAGATGTGTATGGCAGATATGTATAATATATAGATATGTGTACTATAAACAGATATGTATGGCAGATGTGTATAATATATATGTATGTGTGTACTATAAACAGATGTGAGTAGACATTCACACAGCTCAGGAGTTCAGTAGTCTTATAGCCTGTGGTATAAAACTGTCTCTGAGTCTGGTGGTCTTGGTCCGGATGCTGCGGTACCGTCTGCCAGACGGCAGCAGACAGAACAGATTGTTGCTGGGGTGATGGGGGTCCTTTAATATCCTACCGGCCTTCTTCCTACACCGCTGGGTGTAGAGGTCCTCCATGGATGGCAGGGCAGCGTCATGACCGCTGGAGACAGAACCTAGGACAGACATTATGTTTGGCATGGAGGGTGATGCACTGAAAGAGATGTGATGCTAATCTAGCCCCCCCTCCAGTTAGGGTGAACAGGAGTCCTGCTCGGTGCAGGGCTGCCCACTATGTTCATCCTATGTCCCGTGTAAGACCTTGTTCCCTAATGATCATAATAACTAGAGGGGACGAACTAACACCAGTGTGATTTCAGTGAGAATATGAGCATCCTGGTCAAAGTCACATGGGGGTGTTCAAAATCCTGCAGCCATAAAACCAGCTCTGCCAGATTTAGAAGCCCCCTTATCATTGTTCACCTGACAGGCTCAGATTCAAATGCTTTTGTCTGGTCAAACAAGAAGGTAATTACTAATCCCAGTTTGGTTTTTGTGAGATTATGACCAACCTCCCTGGCCACAGTTAAAGGAAGGTGCCAAATCTGGCAGTGTGTGTGTGTGTGTGTGTGTGTGTGTGTGTGTGTGTGTGTGTGTGTGTGTGTGTGTGTGTGTGTGTGTGTGTGTGTGTGTGTGTGTGTGTGTGTGTGTGTGTGTGTGTGTGTGTGTGTGTGTGTGTGTGTGTGTGTGTGTGTGTGTGTGTGTATGTGTTCTTGGTGGACGAGCACATTTTGTGTGAGCGAGCGATAGAGAGAGAGAGAGAGAGAGAGAGAGAACTTGCCAGTTTCAGGATTTTTGTTGTTAGCATCTGGTGCTAGCCCAGAGCTAACGAACATTAGGAGCTGTTCCAAAAACAAGGGGGAGGAGAGTCCTCTCCTGTCAGACTGAAAGGCTCTGATAACCTCAGCTCAGTGAGAAAAATGACTCTCTGAGTGTTTAGATCTCTCCATGTTGCCCTCAAAGTGCACCAAATTGAAGCATTTGACTTCAACATTAAAAAAAAAAAAGGTCTTGGGGGATTATGCTCCCAGATACCCATAGAGGAGGAGAGATCCACCCCAAAATAAAACAGGTTCACATGGTTAGGAAACTAAATAAGTTTACACATGTGTTATATGCACTACAGTATGTCCATATGTTCCTCATTGGTTAGTAGATTGGTCTATTAAAGGGAGTTCAAATTCATTATTGACATGTCCCATTGTGTATTCTCTGGAGTCTATTTGACCATAAATAAAGAAGAGGTATTATTTTGAATCACACAACATTAGTTGTGAACATTTTGCACTGCCTAAAAGGATTCTCTCCAGTGTTGGCCTCTATATTAAACACTTCAGAAGGAAGGACAGCTTTTCTTATACATATTTTAGTTCTATTTCTTCTGGCAGAATGTGTCATTCTGGACAAATTTGTATCACCATAGTCTCTAAATGTTTGTAGAAATGCAGGAAATGGGATTCAAATCGAAATAATTCCTCTGGTCAGGACTGTGTTTTGGTTTGATGGTTGTGGGCCGGTCCAGGCAAAAATGCCAGGAGCTATTTTCTGTCCCAGTCCATGGCACAATTTGCATGGAAGTAAGTGATGAAGACTGAGATGAAGATGACTGCAGAAAAGTCAATAGAGCCGAGGGACTTCATGCTCGAGAGGAAGCAACAGTAGGGCAGGACATATGAGCAGAGATATATCAGCTGTGCGACAGAGAGCTTTACCAGAACACAGCAGCTTCTCAACACCTCTCTCTGCACATGGAGACTTCCCAAAGAGATGAACTCTGCTTTCCACAACTCTTCAACAAATCCTGCAGGAAACCAACGCCAGCTCAGTCAGATGTCCTGATCGCTTACATCCTGCTGTCCTTCATCGCTCTGCTCACTGCAGCTCTCAACCTGCTGGTCATCATCTCTATCTCCCACTTCAGGCAGAGACACACTTTCAGCTTAACAGTAACAGGATTTAGCCATGCAGATATTCCTTTTAATGAATGTTCCAGATAAAAGTGATCCTGTTTTAAAATATAACATATTGAAACATGACGCTGTATAACAAACTATTTACAATAGGCTATCCACATGAAATGCATGTCCATAAAAATGTTATTTTTGTGTTGAACTGCTGTTTGTTACAAGCTGATGATGATATCCTTCCTTTCCAGGCAGCTCCACACCCCCACTAACCTCCTCATCC